>NW_027494333.1:0-253936 GCF_021521415.1 Bidens hawaiensis | reverse complement strand
GGTCGCCGACGTGGTCGCCGCCTCGTAGTCAGCAGCAGCAGTAACCGCCGGCTCTGTGAAGGATGCTGTAAAAATCGCACTCACGGCCGGCGGTGACGTCATCTCAGCTGGAACAGTCTGCTCAGGAGCAACTGAACCAGCGGAAGCAGGCGCGGTCACCTGGGGTCGACGCCTCAGGTAGGCTGACCAAGCCTACCGTCATTGGCGGAAGGGTACTCCTCTGCGCTTCACCCCGGAATGCGTCAACATCCACGCCTGCACAAAGAAGAAAGTGTTAGATAAATTTATAGTGATAAATCTACAAAGAAAAGAAACTATGATTGTACTTACGGGTTTTCTTGACCCTGAACGTACGGACGGGCGGGGGAGGAACCCGATGGAGCCGGCCTCTTGGTACCGATCACCGTCGTCGTCGCTGGATCTCCGGAAGGTAACAGTCGTAGCCTCCGGAGCAGTGGTCTCCTCACCACCGGGGTTCCCCGCCACCTCTTCATTATCTGACTCGGAGTCAGATAAAATCACCGGATCAGCTGTGGAGGCCTTCTCCTTCCTTTCCCGCCGGCAACCCTCTTCTTCCGCACCAACGGAGGAGCATCTGAGGATTCCTCAGAAGACAGGTCGTTAATTCCAGCAGCGGGGTACAGCATTGAGGGATTGAGGAAAGAATATCGCCTTACCTGGCCGCGGTGGCTCAGGATCTCGTGGCCCAGCGGATAGACCTCCACAAACCGATCCGCCGTTTGCTCCAGGATGGGCAACTCGCCCTCGTCCAGAGCACGAGTACCCATCCGCGCGGGACCGTCGGTTTCCCGCGGGTACAGAAGCGACTCAAATCATTTCCCTCTGAAAGAAAAGAAACAGTTAGAAGACAAACTCGTATCAAAAAGAAAGACAAGACATACCATAGGGAATAGAGTTCAAACCATATTCCAGAAGGATGGGAACCTGAGACGCATTCTTCCACACCCGGCTCATCCCTAACATGACCATCCCGGACTCCGCAAACCGGTAAACCGGAGATTGGACCCGGGATATCTTCGAAAACCATTCCGCCTCCTGGTAATTGGGGGCGTAAAGGCTCGGTATCGCTTGGCCATTTTTAAACTTCATGGCAAGGGGGACGGCGCGGGCAGAAATGTAGAAGAATTCCTGCTTCCACGCGCGAAGACTGCGCTCGGTGTCGCAAATCTTCAGACCCTTAATACGGTCGTCAGGGTGTACCACCCCTGGATGCACCTCCAGGTATAGAAGGTCATCAGGCGGTCCACATGGGGCTCGATGCCCAAAATCCGGCACACCCACTCAAAATGGCGAATCTTAGCGATCGCCATGGGGTGCAGCTCGGTCAAATGAACACCGTGCCTCTCAAGGACACGGTAAACAAATTTTGTCAATGGGAATCTAAGATTCCCATAGACAAAAAATGCAGCATAAACCCCGATCTTGCCTCTGGGGGCATCGTACACGGTCTGGTGGGATTCAGGAAACTCAGGCTCGAGGGGATCGAGCATGAACTTCCTGACAACATACCGGTACTGATCGCCGGGCAGAGCACACTGGCACTCGCCAGCAGTACTCCTGTCGTCGGCCACAGCTTCAGCATCACGTGAAGACATCTTGCAGAGGAAGAAGAAAACGATTTCGAGAGAATGCTCGATTAAATAAAGGAGTATTCGCCGGAAATCGCCTTAAAGATGAAGAGAAGAGTGAAAAGTGTGAATTGCAAATAACCCTCTCCCCCTTTTTATATTAGTAATCGCAATTAATGCGGTGAATTTAATGCGGAGGAGAGAGAAAATCGAAGGTGCAATGAAACTATGACACGTGGCAAAAAGCAAGCAGGCAACAGCTGTTGACAGGACGCGTGCCAGTAATTTCGCGGCCACGCGCCCGAAAAATCGTGCCCACGCGCCTAAAAAAGCGACTGGAATGACCATGTTCTGTCACGTCACCATAACTTCCTGCACGTCCTGACACAGTCAGAAGAAACCGTCCGCACGACGTTTCAGATGTCTGGACCGTTCTTATCCTTACCAACCTTTCGAATTTCAAAATTCAAAATTCAAAAGATTCAAAAGTAAGCGGGAAAAATACCCCTTACCTTGGCAACCAAGTAACCATAAGACGGATGCGGGTACAGTGTTCAGGCAAAACCCTTCACATACCTAGCACCCGCAGGGAATTGACGCCAGAGGTACCTTGAAAGTAAAGTAACTGTAAGACGAGCGCGGGGTACAGTGTTAAGGCAAAACCCTTCACATACCTAGCGCTCCGCAGGGAATTGAAACCAAGAAGGATCTTTTGGGCAATGCTTGTGGAAACGGAAATAACATCCCCGCATAGCGGGGAACGTCGAGAAATACATTGTTTTGAGGCCCAGGATGGAATTGGTGGTTTAAACATAATTGATCACTATGTTCAAAACCACTAAAACCTCAAGGAGAATCCACACAAGTGAGACTCAACGCTCCTGACTTGCGAGAAGGTTACATACCTACCCGCATCATACCCAAAGATCAAGCAAAAAAAAAAATCGGAATTTTTTGCAAGTGACATTAGGAAATCCGCGGGAAGAATCCCCACGGAGAACCTTAAAACTAAAAACCTTTTCAAAACCCCTTGCTTAAAGTCCAAAAGTTCACCTCACTTTATTGAACATTCGTGAGAAGAACATTGGACTGGGGGGACTTGAAGAGGTAGGTCCCAGCAGAGCCCAGTTGGTCCCGCAAGACTCACCTTGAACAGGGACGTCGGCGCAAAGACCATCTGCTCCCGCAGGACCCACCATGCTCATAGAACCTTACGCGCAGTACGCAAGCTGTACACGCAGGGAAAGCCTCCCAATGGTGAAGTACCCCGCCTGTTCCCGCAGTTGCGGATACAAGCCATCAGGGAAGGCTACCCGCAGACAGCAGGGCTACACGCACAAGACAATAGATACTTCAGTAGTCACATGAAGGAATGAGCAAGGCAGGAACAATCCCGCCTAAATGAGCCAGTCTGTATGATTCTGAAAGATCTTTTGTACTATACCTACCAAGGTATGGATAGGACAGACGATCTGACCAGAACAAACCCATGAGCCAATCACAGGGTGACAGCTCACCGACAACAGTGCGAGGAGGAGCACCCCTCTAGTACTGTTTGTCACTATTAGCCGCTGCCTACTCACCAACCCTTACTGTGGGACATGCGCAGCCTACAGTTGGTGGAATAGTGTTACTATTGGCCGTAACCTTTTCACCAACCAGCATGGCCTGCGTACAATCCACAGTAGGTGGGACGTGCATAATCTACAGTTGGTGGAATAGTGCAGCCGACTTTGTCACTGTTGGCCGTAACCTACCCACCAACCAGTATGGCCTGTGCATAGTCCACTGTTGGTAGAACAGGAATACTATTCAGCCGGCTGTACCTGCTTGGAAACCTACCTTCGGCTATAAATACTCCAACATCTCGGAATGGTAAGATCATCTGCTATCCAGTTATCTAGCAATCTCTTAATATACACTTATATTCAGAGCAACCTAGTCTGATTCTCACGCCGGAGGGTGGTCACAAGGAGGAACCCCCCCCCCTTCTCAGTGACGAGCTTACGGTGTTTGTTTTGCAGGTCTCCTGAAGAACAGCCTTCTCAGCTAGACCTCATCCGTGGGAAACATTACTTAACCCCCAGATTATCTATAATCTGTACCGGGTCACCTAGTGTTTCTTCATGTTTGCTTGTTAAATGTAGTATTTGCATAAGTAAACATGAGTAGTTTGTGTAAGTTTTTAAGATATTGGGCGTCAGGGCCCTCCATGAGAATCGTTAACAGCTTTTGGGACGAAGGCTGAGAAAAAATTTGAGCCTTTAGTAAAAAAAAAGGTTTTTTTTTTGGGGCTTAAACAGGTAAATTTTAATTGAGCTTATTGTTAAGTAAAGGTAAGGCTTTGGCTGCAAGCTTACAACCCATTAATTCTGTAAAAAGTATACCATGATTTTGGATTCATCTATTTTGGTTTTATTTTCTACAATTCATAGAAGCTTGCTTGTGTTTGTTAAATGTAGTATTTGCTTAAGTAAATGTTAGTAGTTTGTGTAAGTTTTGAAGATATTGGGCAGTCCTGGTCCTCCAGGGGACCAGGGCTGTTCATGAGAATCATTAACAATTTTTGGGCCGAAGGCGTGAAAAAAATAGGGTCTTTAGTAAAAAGAGTTTTTATTGGACTTAAACAATTAAATTTTTAAATGAGCTTATTGGTTATGAACTTATGATTTGGGTTGTGCAAATTCCTTTTTTGATAAAAGCAAAGGTTTAAATAAATTGAGTAGTTGGGTTTTAAGCATTAAAAATTCAGGCCTACCAGGGGTGATCGGGCTAGAGACAGTTGCCCTCCCCGCTCCCCTCCCCTCTTCTCAAAGCCGGCTTGTTGGGCACGGGGATAAAGATTTATGACATGATAATAATGTGACGACGAGAGAGAGAGAGAGAGAGAGAGAGAGTAAAGTGAGGAAAATGAATTACATGTGATACTCTACAAAATTGCAATCAGACATGTCCTTTGATCCTTATGGATGTGTACTTGTGCATAAAACTGCATAAACACCTGCACGTTTTGCTTTAACTGTTAAACATGATGCCAGTTTGGTCGTTTTGGTATCTAAATGGTTCAGTTTCACCGTTTACAGTTCAATCTGAAAATTTGAGCTGGACATGTAAACTTTATTATTTATGTATATGTTTACATTTTTTAAATATGTAGTTATGTGCACGTATTATAATTGTGAACCATCTCTATCATTTTAAAGTTTTTAATACAGACTAATGATTTTGAAAAAAATGATTCTTACTACCAAAACCGCCAATAACAAACCGTTAAACCGCCAAACCGGTCGGTTTGACCCACCCATCTGGCTGGTTTGGCTTGTCATTTCTCGAAACCATAGTTGGCTGATTTGTCTGTAATTGGCCGAATCGGACCTGAACACCCTAAAATTCTGAAGTGCAGTACATTAGTCTTCTAGTACCGTGGCACGTTTTTATCATTCAAGTGATACGATTAAAAAAGTTTGTTCAATTAGTGACTAGTTATTGACACCTCTTAAGTCTTCACCAGCAAGTATTCTCAGTTTCAGCCTTTCTAGTTACACTGGCAATACATATACGTTAAAATAACACATAAAAGTCATCCATTGCTACAATGTGTAATAAAATGTAATTTGTATACTAAATCAGTAATAAAATGTAGGTTAGCTTCCATTTTGAGTTGGTTTCTATTATACACCTAATTGAAAGTTAATTTGCTAAAATGTAAAAAAAAAAAAAATTGTTTCTGTTTCTTGCACTTTGCAGCTTGTTTTATTGTAGTTTGCTTATATTTTATCCATAACAGATGTGATTGCATGCAATGTGATAAACCCTGATCATATTGATGTGGAATTTCAATTCCATTGGAGGCCTGGAATCCATCAAGCAATCACTTTATGAACTGGTCATATTACCTCTACGTAGGCCTGAGCTTTTTTCTTATGGAAAGCTACTTGGTCCCCAAAAAGGCGTGCTGTTGTATGGCCCACCTGGTACAGGGAAAACTATGCTTGCAAAAGCTATTGCAAAAGAATCCGGAGCTGTTTTTATTAATGTGAGAATATCGGATTTGATGAGCAAATGGTTTGGAGATGCACAAAAACTCGGTTAGTGTTTCATGTTTATAGTTGTCTTAATAAAATGTTTAGATCGCATCTGCTTTAGTGAGCATAAATACAAATTATGTCGAGTTCAGATGTAAGATGCTTTTGCTATGTGTGTATCTTGATTTGTCAGGTGGATGTGGTAATTTTGATTAATTTGCTTATGGATATGTAGGTTTATGTTATGTTTATATTAACGTTTTCTTTAAAAAAAACTTTAAAAGGGGACAGGCCAATCTAGTCCAACAAGGTAAACATGGCCAAATTAGCTTCTTTATATAAGTTTAATGCGTCTTCTAAATCACTTTATTGAATAATTCAGATCATTTAAAGCACCAATTATTCAAACGAAAAGACGTGAAAAATGGACAAAATTTGTTTACCTAACGACCCTAATATTTTTGACCCAACTACAAAGCTGCCTTGAATTTGCATCTTTTGGTCAACCTTTAACGTCTATGTTCTTGGAAAAAATTGAGTGAATTTGTAAGCCTAAGTTGTTTTATACTGGTATTTGTGTTTAACTCTGAGAAACATAGATAAAAGAGTTAAACTTATTTGTAATGTACAACTTATCTTTTCATTAATTTTAAGCTTTTAAAACTGTTCACTCATGGTATTGATTTACTTTTGCAGTTGCTGCTGTATTTAGTTTGGCATACAAGCTCCAGCCTGCAATAATATTTATTGACGAAGTCGATAGTTTTCTCGGTCAAAGGCGGACCACAGACCATGAAGCATTGACCAATATGAAGACCGAGTTCATGCAGTTATGGGATGGTTTTACCACAGATCGTAAGTTTTTATTTCTTTTTAAATAGGAACTCAATGTCGTGTTTCTTAACTTTAATATTTATGCGTAATTGTGTATGTATTTTGGTTAAAAGTGTGAATATGTGGTATGCAGAGAATGCTAGAGTGATGGTTCTTGCTGCAACTAACCGTCCTTCCGAGCTTGATGAAGCCATACTGAGACGACTGCCACAGGCATTTGAGATCGGGATACCCGATCGCAAAGAACGGGCCGAGATTTTGAAGGTGATTTTGAAAGGCGAGAGAGTAGAGGAAAACATTGATCTGGACACCACAGCGGCATTATGCGAAGGTTATACTGGCTCGGATCTTCTAGAACTTTGCAAGCAGGCTGCCTATTTTCCCATTAGGGATTTGCTAGATGATGAAAACAAGGGGAAAGCATCACTTGTAAGGCTCTCTACTTTGTTCATCTTAATTCAGTTGTAACAGAAAACTGATAGTGATATGTTTGTTTTTTGTTTAATCAGTTACCAAGGCCGTTATCGCAAGCAGATTTGGAAAGAGTGGTGTTGAAGTCCAAAAAGACAAGGGTTTGCAGCAAAAGAGTATAGTGGTTTGAGCTCACAATCAGAGGTGTGGTCGGTGCCAAGGAAACACCATCGGATGATTATCAAGTTCAAGCTACTATTAACGAGCTTTCCAAGATTGTTCTTTCGCAGATTATGAACATTACATCGGATAATCAAGAACGTGAAGATTAGGTCAGGTATCTAAAATTTCATCTATCGTTTTTTGGATAGTTTTTTTTGTTATGATCACAATAGTTTTTATGTGAAACTGAAGGGTGTTTTGGTCATTTATTCTTGGTCTATTTAGGCACTTTTTATTTAGAAAACTGGTGCTGTTGTATCCGTTAGATTTTGTTACACTAAGTGGGTTTAATTATGTGATTCAATATGTTACAGGGGAACATAGTGTTATCTAATTATGCGATACCCTATAATCAGTACGTGACAACTATTGGTTGTAAAAGTTATATTGCTTTACTGTTCAAGGTAATAGTCACACACACAAATAAAACTGTACATGAAGAGGCCGATTTGATACATAATCAATTTTAAGTAAAGAGCCGAGAAAACTACATCAATATGCAACATCTGTGGTTGTAAAATTTGTTTTGTTATACTTTTCAAAAATAGGTAAATAATAGTCATGCATAAGAGAGGCCTTAGTTGATACATAATCAGTTTAAAGTAAAGAACAATTGAAAACCAGGTAAACAATATGTGCATGAGAGAAATTTTGTCTATACGTGAGCGCATTATATTAAGCACCATACCCAACACTGATATTTTACCATGATTATGCTGTCGTTAAGGATTTTAGTTTTATTATTCTTCTTAAATCTGTACCCCCCCCCCCCCCCCCCCCCCCAAAAAAAAGGCTTGTCTTAATGTAACATGCTATATGGCCGAAAGTGCACTCAAAGGTGCAAAGAAGGTAAATATATATAGTATGCAGAAAAGTAGAAAATTTAATGTTATTTTCTTTGAAAAGATTGGTAAAATTGTAGGGTGAGAGGACTGTTCAAAGTGATAACATTCTTATTTTTTAAAACAATATAACAATTAATAAGTTTTAAATATTAAGAAAATACAAAATGCTAAGAGTGTAAAAAAATTTACTATACAAAGAAATATTCTGGTTATAAACGATTCTAGAATTCTAGCTAATTTGAAGTGTCAAAGGTAGTTTATTTTACTATTAGTTCAAAACAGTGGCGGATCTTGAGCATCTAGTATGAATGGGCCGAAAGTCACAACCACCAAATTTTTGTTCCTGCTTCTAAGTTTCGGGGTCAGCAATCCGGTTCGGGTCGGGTCAAACAATAATTCCAAACCCTAACCTACCAAATTGAAAGAAATACAAAATGGTGAAATGCGAATTACCAAACCCGGTCTCTGCTTTCTTTTGTTGACTGTTTCGATTAATCAAATTCACTCCCACACGAGTAAGTTCCGAACCTCAGGCCTCAGCAGACAACAACAGTGCCGATCAATAAATTGATTTCACATCGAAACGATTTCATCAATCACTTGCTTTGCTTCTCATCTTCTGTTTTGATTTCTGTGCCGAACCTCATAAGTTAGTAAGTCACACAACGGCCATCGCACAACGGAACCTCCGCTTGTTGTTGTGTTCGAACATCAACCATACGTTAGGGGTTAGATTTTGGGCTTAATGCTTAGTTATTTTGTTTAAAATTTATTTGGCTTGCGGTTGGTTTTATGAAGTTTTATTTCTTAGCCTTGCATTTCTTTATCTTAACGTTTATTTTGTAAACGATTTTTCATTTTCGGCTTTAAATAAACTTCACATTTATAAAAATTCAAAGCTAGCCCTGACTCAAATAATATGGATGGGCCAGACTCAAATAACTTGGCTGGGCCACACTCAATTCATATATATATTTTCTTGATTTTTCCGGAAGATGGATACTACCGAGCGAAAAACGTGATGGGGCAGCGGCCTGGTTCAGGCCGAGGAAAGATCCGCCATTGGTTCAAAAATTGAAGTGTCAAATATTCTGATTACTATACAAATATTTGTTAAAGTGTTAATTTATTTACTAATACTGGTTCAAAAATTAAGTAATTCTCTTTTAAAGTAATTATTTTGTGGCAGATTGCTTTTTCGTTTTAGCTATAATGTTGAAGACAGAGTGTATTATAGGGTATAACTAACATTTACAAACCTAATCAATTTCAAACAAGTTGTCACACGATATTTATACGGTCCTAACTACAGTTGGCTATATAATTCGAAATTTAACATCAAATTACTATTGTAAAAAAGATGGTTCCACACATCCCAAATGCCATGTCAAGGCTACTCAAAAGGACTATATCCATTTTATCAAAAGACTTGTTTACATATCATTCACTAGCTTCAATCATGAATTCACGTTTTTATAATATAAAAGGAAAAAAAAAAACAATATTGATAGAATACACAGTCACGAGTCAACACTGCTAGTGTTTAAACAAGTCAAGCCACCCGGAGCTCGTCTATATTTTAGTTTAACTCGTTTAACTTTTGAGAGCTCATCTTAAATATTTTGAACCTCAGGTTGGTATCGTCTATTAACTATTAACTCTTCTGTAGCAAGACTTAAAATATATTACTAGTTTTTTATGTTTTGAGGAAATTAAACAAAATTTATTTAACCAATTTAGTGGTTTCAAATTATTAGTGATAAGTTGCAATTCGGGTGATTTTATTTAAACTAGTGTTTGTTTGATTAGGACAATTTATCTTTTAATTAATTTGACATTTTACAAGCTGCATAACCCTTTAATTAAAATGGGCAATTTCATTATACAACCAATTTTATGGAACTGTCACAACTGTATAGAAAATTTCAATATACCACTTGTCAAATTGTTTTAAAAACTATAGTGTCGTAAATAAGATTTTGGTAGAAAAAAATATAAAATAACTGAGATCTAACCCGACTAGTTAAGTTTATCTATTTCATATGTTATGCGTAAATTATATTATATATGATTACCTACTTATTTGTTTTTGATTTTGGTTTAATAATACTTAACTGCTCCCCTTATTTTATATAATTCACTTTTCACATGAAAGATGGCCACTTATGCATCCCAATAGCTTCCAAGGACAACATCCTAGAAGTCCTCAAATTATATATTTTTAACTTCCAGGGTTTTTTGACCCCTATTTCCCTCGACGGGTTATAGTTATACCTTCCCCATTCCTAAACTATAATATCATTATCATAAAATATTAATGTTGGACACGTATAGGTTAGTTAAATTGAGTACAAACAAACTACGAATTAGTACAAACGTGACACAAGCACACGTTTATAGACCAATCAAATATTCCACCAGCATCTTCATTCTCTTCCTCACACCCTCCATTTTTGACTCCCACATGTTTAACCAATTTTATAATCATATCTTTCTCTTGACTCACTCAAACTTTCAAACCCTCAACATAAATTCATAATCCTATATATTCAATCCTAAAAGTATATCATATCCCCAAGCACCTCTCTTTCCATACTCAACCCCTCAAATCAATATTATTGTGTTCTTAAATCTTAATCATCATTTTGTTATTAATTAGAGCACCAGCAAACAAGTCAGTTCAACACAACCACCACCTCTCTCCGTCTTCTTACTCAATCGTTCAAATTCGTGTTCTTAATCATCACCGTGTTATCAATTAGAGCACCAGCAACGTCAGACGAGCCAACTCAGCACAACCCTCACCTCTCTCGTCATTCCCTAGTTTTCTCTCTCCTTCCTCCCCTGACAACCAAACTCCTCTCTCTCTCTCTTCCACCTGTGCTCCAACTAGGATCCACACGAGCGAAAAGTGTACTATTGTGGGTGCTCTTACGTGCTTGTGTTATTGTTTTTTTACGACAAAGTTACCGTACTCCTAATACTCCGAACAATCACTAATCACTGTGCCATTGCTAAACATGATTCTCACAACTTTAGTGGTGTTTGTGATGGTAATCATCACTTTCTGGTTAATCCCTAGAGTACTATCAACAACAGCAGTAGGACACATGTTACAAAACAAGTACAGAGAATTAGAAGAATGCTTTCACCGGCACCAGACCTACAAAATCCCTAAATTCAACCAGCAAATGCAGGAAAATCAAGTCTACCGGAAAGTAGTAACCTATCTTAACTCACTACCGTCAGCTGAAGACTCCGATTTCGTTAATCTATTAGCCGGTAACAGCAAACCTAACGAAATTAATCTAATAATCGACTCCACTACAACCGCAAAGTTTACCGATACGTACCTCGGTTCGCGAATCCTCTGGAAGTTCGATAACGACTGCTTAGTGTTGAAGATTCGACGTAAAGAGAAGCGTAGAATCCTCTCTACATATCTTCAACATATTCACAACGTTACGGACGAAATTGAGCAGAAAACGAAGGAAATTAGGTTATATATTAACGCGGCGAGTGAACCGGTGAACGGCCGGTGGATATCCGTTCCGTTTAGTCATCCGGCGACGATTGACACGTCGGTACTGGACTCGGATCTGAAAAATAAGATGAAATCGGATTTAGAATCGTTTTTGAAGTCCGAACAGTATTATCACCGGCTCGGACGTGTCTGGAAACGGAGTTACTTACTGTACGGTCCGTCCGGTACCGGAAAATCAAGCTTCATCGCCGGAATGGCGAAGTTTTTACGGTACGATATCTACGATGTGGACTTATCAAAAGTCGTTAATGATTCGGATCTGAAGCTGCTTCTGTTACAAACGACGCGTAGATCGATGATCGTCGTGGAGGATTTGGACCGGTATTTGACTGAGAAGTCGTCAACCACCGTGAGTTTGACCGGAATATTGAACTTTATGGACGGAATTGTAACTGCCTCCGGTGAAGAACGCGTGATGGTGTTTACGGTTAGTAATAAAGATCTAATCGATCCAACGGTTCTAAGGCCCGGTAGAATTGACGTGCACGTGCAGTTTCCGTTATGTGATTTTCCCGCCTTCAAAACATTAGCGAATAGTCATTTAGGGGTAAAAGAACACAAGCTTTTCCCGCAAGTTGAAGAGGTTTTCCAATCGGGTGCGAGTTTGAGCCCCGCGGAAATAGGCGAGATCATGATGTTTAACCGCGGGTCCCCCACCCGAGCGATTAAAACGGTTATTACCGCGTTGAAGTCAAATACTGATGTAAAGCCTGTGACGGTGGTTAATATTAATAATAAAAAGGAAAAGGAAGAGCCATTTAGGCTGACGCATAGTGTTTCGGTTGGTGGGGCACTGGGTGTGCCGTCAGGGTTGCTTGACCATGGTGGCCCGGTTGCGTTACCACCACCGAGGTTGATGTATAGTGGTTCGGCTAGGACGGTTGATGAAACGCGTGGCTCGCGGTCGTTTCGTGGGGATAGTATTTCGACGGTTAAAGAGTTTAAGAAGCTTTATGGGTTTTTGAAGCCGAAACATAATAAGAAGGAATTTCTAGATAAGGAGGAGTCTCGACACGAGGTGTCGGTGTTTTAGTTTGTATGTTGGTTTGTTTTTGTTTATTGAATGTAAATTTCACATAGAAATTTAAACGCACACGATCTCATTTGTTACTTTTTACAAAATGCTCATAGTTTAGTGAATTTAGTGTTATTTTAGCATATGATTTTCCAATTCTGATTTTGGGTCTTTAAAGATAGAGTAAATTTGTGAAAAGTAACACACTTAACTTTTTGTTAAAAATATGTATTAATAACGGTAATTTGATAAATTTATTTTGACCAGTTATAAAACAAATAATAATCATCCCTCTTAATGTCACGTTACCTCGTATTTATAGCTTTATATCATCCAAGGATTAACAATAAAATGTGTAAAATGGCGTTTCGATATCAGATTTACAGTTGAATCGTGGCTCTAGCAATTCATCCATTATCAAAGGTTAGTTGGCAGACAAAAAAAGAAAGGCAAGATCATGGTTTGTTACCAATATTATCGGGTTCATTCAAAGCTGGCTTTTTTATTTATGCTTGATTGATTGTCGTATAACTCAACTGGTGATAACATCGATTTCATGTTTTCCCGGTTAGGCTAGTCAATAGAGGGCTCACTAGTAAAGGATGGTGCAAGGGTAATTGTTTGAGTCCAACTAGTAGAGCTATAAATGTCTCACTTTGAATCCAATTTTCATTGGTATTCTACTTTTAACCAACTAAAAATCACTTGTCTAGCATAAGCTCTATTTACGTGATTTTACTAGTTAACTAGGATATAGCCCGTGTAATACATGAGCGGTTAAAAAATATAACAAAAAAGTTAAGATTTAATAATACACGTAATAACATATATTATGGCTCTTCTAAGAATAATAATAAATAAAATTTTATAATTTATAAATATCTAAAAGGCTCATTAAATACAATATTTAAAGCTACATTTATAACTTTATTAGTAATTATATATATGGTAATATTATTAGTTGACATCCTAATTAGTTACTCTAGTTGAATGACATTTGAAAAAATGGTTTGGTTTTAATAGTATATGCAGATATATGATAGGCTTTGTGAGTTTTCTCACAAAAAGTATAACTTTTTTAACAGAAAAGAAACAAAAGAAATATTAGTAAAAGGTTGAACAAAGAAAACATAGCTTTTGAATGCCAATGAGATTGTGATGTGGGTCAAAACAATGGACTTTTAAAACTAGCCTAAAATTGAAATTTTTGGTTGAAGTTCAAACTTGTCACATTAAACCAGTCAACAAAATATTTATTTCATTTTCATGCCTAGTAACTTTCAATAACCCATAAGCTTATTAGACAATTATTGTATTGACTGATTGACTCTTCCTAATCTTTCTTGGATGTTTCCTTTGGTTTCTTTTAGTTAAAAGGTACAAAACATATACCAACAAAAATTTGTATGTTTATCTTGTGAACTTGTTAAGAGGAAATTATTAAATCAGTCCTTGGATTATATGTGAATAGTCAATATTGCCGGTTAAACATTATATAAATTAAGATTAATATTTAGTGTTGGGGTCTCTTAACATTTCTGAATATTCTATTAGATTTTTTCTTTAAATATGTTTTTTTTGGTATTTATATTTTAATTTGACGAATATGGGTTTAGTTATAGAACAATAACGAATCTAATCGATACTGACAGAATTCGTGTTGATTCACCACTGTTCTTTTCTTTTTTTAAATAAGTTTTTTTTTTGTTTTAAACATGTTAACTGAAATTATTTTTTTGGTTAAGTTCTGAAACTGTAACTAATCTAAATAATACCAACCAAATTTGCGTTGAATCATTTCCGCAACGTTCGTGTTTTACCGGCGAAATAAACACCGTTTTCACCGTCTTATATTTTTTTATTGATTAAATTTTCTCATGTCATTCATGAGGTCGACTAGTAATTAAAAAAAATGATAAAAAAAGCAGACGAATGTAGTGATAACAATATCAGGTTCATGTCCATGGGCAAAGCTTTAATGGGTCCTTGGGGCCGACCCTCCCCTCCGTTTATTTTTGCTATCGTAATGTAAACTTTACGTATTTTTATTCAAAAAGAATTGTACATATTGAGTCTTACCCTCAAACTAGGTGCGCGACTTACGACTCCCTATGTTTATCATTCAATTCGTTTATGTATATCTACTTTCTAATACTCTTAACAGTAGTTAAGTGAATGCTTACTTCTGTAGTTCTATTATTTTTTATTTGTTGCTATTTGAAATTGAAATAATCTAGGTAGAAAAATGATAAATATTAATTTCTTACAATAAAGAAAATTTTTATTTTATATGACACTCTGGTATGTGACAGATTTAAAATTTAGACTATTTAGTATATATATATTTAGTCAAAACTGTCACTTTTTATACATATTAAAAAATCGTCCTTACACAAACTATTTGTTTAGTCAAAATTGTTTATAATATACAAATGAATTTGTAATATAAAAAGTTAAATACTCGTATAGTCTACACCTATATTATTAACTTAGTACAATTTTTATTAACAATTCAACCAAGTCAAAGTCTAACTTGTAATAGTTATCATGAGTGTTGTGGACTTGTGGCTGAGGCAATTTACAAGTAACGACCTTTATTTGATACTATATAATATTATAAAACTACTCTTTCAGATTAAGATTTAGTCATTCTTACTTTAATCTAGGGGTTAAGTAATGTTTCCCACGAGGATAAGGTCCAGCAGAGAAGGTTGTTCTTCAGGTGACCTGCAAAACAGACACCGTAAGCTCGTCACTGAGAAGGGGGGGTTCCTCCTTGTGACCACCCTCCGGCGTGAGAATCAGACTAGATTGCTCTGAATATAAGTGTATATTAAGAGATTGCTAGATAAGATAACGAGATATCAGATGATGTCCTTACCATTCCAAGGAGTTGGAGTATTTATAGCCGAAGGTAGGTTTCCTAGAAGGTACAGCCGGCTGAATAGTATTCCTGTTCTACCAACAGTGGGCTACGCACAAGCCATGCTGGTTGGTGGATAGGCTGCGGCCGACAGTGACAAGGTCGGCTGTATACTGTTCCTTTACTGCCGGCTATGAACTGTTCCACCAACTGTAGGCTGCGCACGTCCCACAGTAAGGGTTGGTGAGTAGGCAGCGGCTAATAGTGACAAACAGTACTAGAGGGTGCACCTCCTCGTACTGTTGTCGGTGAGCTGTCACCCTGTGATTGGTTCATGGGCGTCTGGCCAGATCGTCTGTTTTGCCCATACCTTGGTAGGTATAGTACAAAAGATCTTCCAGAAGCATACGGACTGGCTCATTTGGGCGGGAGTATTCCCGCCTTGCTCATTCCTTCAGGTGACTACTGAAGTAGCAAGAGTTAGTGCCTTGTGCGTGTAGCCTTGCTATCAGTGCGGGTAGCCTTCCCTGATGGCTTGTATCCGCAGCTGCGGGGACAGGCGGAGTACTTCACCATTGGGAGGCTTTTCCTGCGGGAACAGCTTGCGTACTGCGCGTAAGGACGTCACGTCTCTGAGCATGGTGGGTCCTGCGGATCCAGTTGGTTTCTGCGCAGACGTCTCTCTTCAAGGTGAGTCATGCGGGTCCAACTGGGCTCTGCTGGGACCTACCTCTTCAAGTCCCCCCAGTCCAATGTTCTTCTCATGAATGTTTAATAAAGTGAGGTGAACTTTTGGACTTAAGCAAAGGGTTTTGAAAAGGGTTTAGTTTTAAGGTTTTCCATGGGGATTCTTCCCGCGGAAGTCCTAATGTCACTTGCAGAAATTCCCGACTTTCCTGCTTGATCTTTGGGTATGATGCGGGTAGGTCTGTAACCTCCTCGCAAGTCAGGAGCGTTGAGTCCCACTTGTGTGGATTCTCCATGAGGTTTCAGTAGTTTTGAACATAGTGATCAATTATGTTAAAACCACCAATTCCATCTTGGATCTTCAAACAATGTAGTTCTCGACGTTCCCGCTATGCGGGGATGTTATTCCCGTTTCCGCAAGCGTGGCCCAGAAGATCCTTCCTGGTTTGAATTCCCTGCGGAGTGCTAAGTATGTGAAGGGTTTTGCCTTGACACTGTACCCGCACTCGTCTTACGGTTACTTCCAAGGTATTCCTGGCGTCAATTCCCTGCGGATGCTAAGTATGTGAAGGGTTTTGCCTTGACACTGTACCCGCACCTGTCTTACAGTTACTTGGTTGCCAAGGTAAGAGGTATTTTCCCGCTTACTTTTGAATCTTTTTTTTTTTTTTTTGAAATTTTTGAAATTCGAAGAGTTGGTGAAAGGATAAGAACAGTCCAAACTGCTGAAACGTCGTGCGACGGTTTCTTCTGACTGTGTCAGGACGTGCAGGAAGTTATGGTGACGTGACAGTACCTGGTCATTCCAGACGTTTTTTCAGGCGCGTGGGCGCGATTTTTCGGGCACGTGGCCGCGAAATTAATGGTACGCGTCCTTTCAACAGCTGTTGCCAGCTTGCTTTTTGCCACGTGTCATAGTTTCATTGCACCTTCGATTTCTCTCTCTTCCGCATTAAATTCATCGCATTAATTGCGATTAGTATATAAAGAGGGAGAGGGTTCTTTGTAATCCACACTTTCACTTCTCTCTTCATCTTCAAAACGATTTCCGGCGAATACTCATCTTTTCAGTCGAGCATTCTCTTGAAATCGTTTTCTTCTTTCGTATCTGCAAGATGTCGTCTCACGATCTTGAGGCTACAGCCCAGGAGGCTGGGGTGTACGCCGATGACAATAGTACTGCTGGCGAGTGCCAGTGTGCTCTGCCTGTCGATCTATATCAGTACATCGTCAGGAAGTTCATGCTCGAGTCTCTCGAGCCTGAGTTTCCTGAACCCCATCAGATGGTGTATGATGCCCCCAGAGGCAAGATCGGGGTATATGCTGACAAAGTTTGTGTACCGTGTCCTAGAGAGGCACGGTGTACACCTGACCGAGGTGCACCCGATGGCGATCGCGAAGATTCGCCACTTCGAGTGGGTGTGCCGGATTCTGAGCATTGAGCCATTCGTCGACCGCCTGATGACCTTCTACTCTTGGAGGTGCATCCAGGGGTGGTATACGCTGATAACCCGAATCAAGGGTTTGAAGATTTGCGCAACCGAGCTCAGTCTTCGTTCGTGAAAGCGGGAGTTCTTCTACATCTCCGCTCGCGCCATCCCCCTTGCCATGAAATTTAAGAATGGGCAAGCTCTCCCAAGCCTTCACGCCTCCAACTACCAGGAGGCGGAATGGTTCTCGAAGATATCCCGAGTCCAATCTCCGGTTTACCGGTTTGCGGAGTCCGGGATGGTGATGCTCGGGATGAGCCGGGTGTGGAAGGATGCGGATGCGCGAAAGATCCCGATCGTCCTCGAATACGGTTTGAACTCTGTTCCTTACGGTATGCTCTGTTTCTTTTTGTTGATTTAGAATCTCTTCTAACTTCTTTCCTGTTTATTTCAGAGGGGAACGACTTGCAGTCGCTCCTGTATCCGCGGGAGGCTGACAGTCCCGCTCGGATGGGTACTCGCGCTCTAGACGAGAACGAGTTGCCCATCCTAGAACAAACGGCGGATCGGTTCGTGGAGGTCTACCCGCTAGGCCACGAGATCCTGAGTGCCAGGCGGCCAGGTAAGGCGTTATTCAACCCTCGACCCCTCAATGCTGAAACCTCTGCTGGCATTCCTCTAATCTTATGTTCTGATGAGGAATCCGCAGATGGTCCTCCGTTGGTGCGGAAGAAGAAGGCTGCCGGCGGGAAGGGGAAGGAGAAGGTGGCCTCCACTGCCGATCCGGTGCCTCGGTCTGACTCAGAGGCCGAGAGCGAGGAGGTGGCGGGGAACCCCGGTGGTGATAAGACCACCGCTCCGGAGGCTGCGACGACTGTTACCTCCGGAGAGCCCAGGATGACAACGGTGAGCGGCGTGAAGAGGCCGGCTCCATCGGGTTCATCCCCGCCTGTCCGCACTTTTAGGCTCAAGAAAACCCGTAAGTACAAACTTTATTTTTAACTTCATAGCTTTCCATCATTAATACTTTTCTTTGTGCAGGCGTGGATGTTGACGCATTCCTGGGTGGAGCGGGGAGGAGTACCTCCCCGCCCATGACGGTAGGCTTGGTCAGCCTACCTGAGGCGACGACCCAGGCGGCTGCGCCTGCTTCCGCTGGTTCAGTTGCTCATTCTATTGAGCCAACTGTTCCAGCTGTGATGACATCACCGCCGGCTGTCAGTGCCATTTTTACCGCATCTTTCACTGAGCCGGCGGTTACTTTTGCTGCGGATTCCGCAGCGGCGACCGCGGCGGCCGCGGCGGCCTTCACCATGCCTCCTCCGTCATCGGCAACGACGGCCGATCCTTCAGGTATGCATGGGGCTTCTCGCCAACCTCTGCCTCCTTCCCATCTACCTGACCTCTTGGACGGATTTCCCTTGGGTTCAGGTGATGGGTTTGGCGGCTATCGGCCTGTTATTGACCCTACAGGTGCGTAGGGTTCTTTTGGCCTATTTTTTTTATATATCATCTTTTCCTAACTGCTTTTTGTTTTTTGCAGTGTCGGATTCCAATGAAGTGTATGTTCCTCGATGGAACATCCGCCGAGGAACAACCCTTCGCACACCTGTGGAGTGCGTGGAGTGGGCTCGTCACGCAGCTCCCAGTGGTGCGTTGGGGGAAGCCATGGCTAGCTACCAGGAGGGTAGGCTAACCAATGAGCTTCGGGTTCTCCTGGCCCGGATGCAGCCGCGCGTCGAGCTGCTTTGTCGTGAAAACGACAAGTTAAAAGCAGCTCGCATTCAAGAAGTAGCTCAGGCGCGGGCTGTCCGGGAGGAGAATAGGAGGCTCTCCGCCGCGGCTGCGGAGAAGGAGAAGGCGTTCAAGGCCCTTGAAGTTGAGGTTCAGGCCCGTCTCGAGGCCCGTTCCAAGGCTGCCCAAGCTGTTAACGAACAGCTTCTGCTGGCTAAGGAAACTGCTAGGAATGCAACTGAAAGGGCCACCAAGGCTGAAGCTGTTGCTGAGCCTCTACGCCTCGAGAATGAGGAACTTAAAGCTAAATTAGAGGCGCTCCAACAGGCTCATGATGCCTTGGCGATGGAGGACGCGAAGAAGCTCCAAGAGATCCTGGACCAGAGGGGCGTGCTTGACCACACTGAGCGGAAGCTAAAGGGCGTCGAAGAGGCTGCTGCAAAGGAAGTGTTGCTTGCCAACCTCAATAAAAGTGAAGCCGAACGCGCCTGTACCCAAGCTCAAGCCGCCCTCCAAGAAGCTCTGGTTGCCAAGGAATGGCTTCTTCGAGAAGCGTTGTCTCAGGTAAGCTTTTCATGTCTTTACGCTTTTCTTTGTAAATAGAAAAGGTTTTGATACTTGTATTTTTTTTTCTTTTTGTAGGTTGTGCATCGGGTCTTCACGGAGACGTCTTATGACGATGCTATGAGCACAGCCCTCAACGCTTCTCATGAGGATGGGGAAAAGGCCGGCTTCCTGCTTGGTCTAGGGTTTGTTGAGAAAGGCATCCCGCCTTCCAACTTCCCTTTGTATGATGTGGATACTGAAGCTGTTCATGACCAAGCAGTGAATCAGTATGCCGCCTTCCCGCATCCGGTGGTGGAGAAGGTAAACGAAGTCGCTGCTGCTGATGATGGGCTAACTATCCTTAAAGCTTTCCTTGAACCGCCACGCTCTGCTGATGGTGCGGGTCCTAGTGGAAGTGGTCCTGAAGCATGATCCTGAAGATCCCTTTCCACCATTAGCGTAGATTTTTGCTTTTGTATAGCTTCTTTTGTATGCGGGTATGCACCCAGCAATCTTTGTAATATTTGAATTTGATGGAATAAAGATTGTGTTAATTCTTTGCCTTGTTTATTTTACGCATGTTTTGATCTAACTTAGCAATTTCTTTAGTACTTAGATAAGTTAACTTTTTAACGTGGCAAATTATAAGTTTGTTTCGCTTCCTCTTTCATGATTGTGCGGGTATGACCGTCACTTACACTTAGGATGGCTTAACTTTACTTATATCTGACCTGCGTGGAAGTTTTCCTCATCTTTTCCTTTGAAATTTTCTAAGTGTTCAGAATAAGTTAACCTTTGGACGTGGTAGATAATAGGTTGAAGTTTTGCCTCCTTGTTCGTGATTGTGCGGGTAAGACCGTCACTTGCACTTACAAGGATGGCTAAACTTTACTTACATCTGACCTGCGTGGAGGTTTTCCTTAAAACTTGAAATTTTTACCGTTGTGTTTATGCGGGTTTTGCCGCCTTCCACACGTAACGACTTACTTCTTCCCCTATTTATGCGGTGAATACCGGCACATCAGTGTGGGAAGTTCATAAGTATAAAGGTAAGGCTATCAACACATTGTGAAAGGAGAATCATTTCCATTAGAAGTGGCTCTAGGCCTTTACAAGTTTGGAATTGATCTACATATAACATTTGCGTAATTGAGCTCCATTCCATGTTCTTGGGATGGGAGTGCCATCGAGCCTTTCGAGCCGGTATGCGCCCTTTCCCAGAACTTCTTTGATAATGTATGGCCCTTCCCAGACCGGGGCCAGCTTTCCTGGGCGTTCTTGGTTCGAAGCCTCGTTGTTACGCAGTATGTAGTCTCCTACATTGAAGTTGCAGAGTTTTACCCGCGTGTTGTAGTACTTTTGCATTTGTCGCTTGTAGTTCTCTTCACGCACTGCGGCTAAGTGTAACATCTGCCCCGATCCGACCCGACCCAGGTACCCGTTTCTCTTATCCGATCTCTTTCTTTTATGATTTAATATTTATTTATACTTATACTTTATTTTTAATAATAATATATTTTCCTTCCCGCCTCTCTCTCTTTTTCTTTCCGCCGTCCCGTCCCTCTCCTCTCTTTCCGCCTTCTTTTCCCTCTTGTCGCCGTCCCGCCCTTAAGCCTTGTTTCCCTCTTTTTCTTCTAACTCTTTGCTTGTCCTTTGTTCCTTCCCGCCTAAGGTTGTCTGCGCAGCTCCACGCGCCAGACTCCTTACAAGGAAGCCTGCGTGAAGACCATCTGTTCCAGCGATACGCGAGACGAACTCTTCTCGCAGCGCGCTAAGAATCGTAGTTCATCCCTCGACGCGCGAGGAATTTTAGTTCCTCCCGCGGCGCGCTAAGAAATGTGATTCTTCCCGCGGCGCGCTTAGAAATGTAGTTCTTTCCGCGACGCGTTAAGGTTGGTTCCGTCTGCCTTCGCGCTCGCGCTCTCTTGACCTTCTGTGTCTGCCTTCGCTCTCGCGCGTGCGCTCGAGCTTTCTCGCGCTGAACCCTTTTGAGTTTTCTTCTGTTTAATCTAGCCGTTGCTTTTGTGTTGTTGACCTAATCTGCTTTATGTCTGAAAAGTTACTTTCGGCGCAGCATGCGCACCAACCCCATTGGTTGGCAGAAAAAGTGACTGACATTATCTTTGGAGATCTGCTTTTTGCCATGCTTGACCAGTACCTTTATCTGATCCGCCCATGCCTTTTTTTACTGTTAACCTGTCAGCTTTATCTTGCCCCCTGCAGCTGCCATATCTTTCCATATCTTTTGCTTTTGTTTTCTTATGCTTTTTGATATCTCTTGCTTTTGGATATCTTTTATCTTTTGTTTTGTCTTGTTCTGTTTGTCTTGAGATCCTTTCCCCTTTTCTAGGGATTATGTCTCCTAGGGTTTTCCTATAAATAATAATCTTATTTTTCTTAACACTACACACACAAACACTTATTATCTTTCTCTTCCTTTGCTCTCTGCCGATTGTCCTCCTGCCGCCTCCTCTCTTGCCTCCGTTTTCTCCTCTCCTCTGCCCTGATTTTCGGTTAACTTGTGCTTGTTTAAAGTTGGTTCTTGCTTTATCTTACACCGCATCGTTTATCAAGTGAGTAATCTCGTACCTAATCCCTTTTTGCTTTTAATGTTTTGGGATGTTCATGTGTTCATACAAACTTAGAGTCTTAAACTTGTTTATGAACTTTAGTCGCGCAGTATCCCATGTGTTGAGGACGTGGACTTGGCTGTTTATTTGTATGTGTGGATCATTAACCGTCTTGTCGGTCTATTCCGCAGTTCTCATGGTACCATTAGATGAACACGGGAGAACTATCGTTTATGATTTTCTCTTTTGTTTACACATGCACAGTTTGTCTTGTTTGTGAGCTCAATTGTGAGCACTGGCAGTCTTATGAATCTTAGAGTTGGTCCCGATCAGATTACACCCTTGTTGAAAACCAGACATACACATGTTGCGCGCAGATTTATTGTTATCTATGTATTGTATTAAACTTGATTTCTCACCAACACGCAAGTGTTTGACGTTTATTTTAACACATGTTCAGGTTTGCAGTAGCTGTTTTGGAGCTTGTGGACACATAGGAAGTTTCTTTATTTTGGACCTAGATTAAAATGTATCAAGACAAGTTTTTGCTGTTCGAATATTATGATTTATAATATATTGATTTATGATGTTTTATGTTATCTTGTTTACCTTGCGCGTGCGCGAATGAATGTATTTGTTAAATATTGACACCCAATAGTGTCACGAGTAATGAAACAATATGTGGCGCCCCGATGTATAATCCGCCTTTGGTCGGGGTGTTACAGATTGGTATCAGAGCTCGTTGACTTTAGGATAGGTGGTTAGACGTAACGGCCTAGAATACCTAAGAGTCCCTTCTCGCGCATGAGAGAAATCTCATGTTTGCACGCTTATTGTTAATTACTCGTTATTTATGAATATGCTCGCGCTTGCGCAGTATATGATTTTATGTTTTATTTCGCGATATTTCGATTTTTGTTGAATTTCGATTTTTATTGATTTTTCTTACATATTCGTTTGTTGGGTTTGAAAATCCGAAAAGTCATGGTGATACATGAATAGTTGATTTTCAATTTCCATTTACGATTATGTTCTGAGGTTGGAGACTTGAAAAGTCATGGTGATACATGAATTGTCAACTTCCAATACTCATTTTCTTGTGTATTTTATATTGAAGATTGAAAAGTCATGGTGATACATGAATCGTCAATCTCCAATACTCGTTTGCTCGTATATTTTAAATTGGGAATTCGGAAAGTCATGGTGATACATGAATTGTCGATTCTTGATTCGAATTTGTTACCTTTATTAAGTCTGCATTTAGGATCATTTATTTTACTTTAACTTTTGACAGTAACTGACTCCGCGAAACCAAGCTTTATAAGATTAAAACTTTGCGCTAAAACCAAGATATTAACTAAAATTAAAATTTTTATAGAATGCCTCCGCTATCTCGCCGATTTCAGAGAAGAGAAGCCTCGCGCATGCGTAGACAGCAACGTTCCCAGGAAATGGCCGCCGCAATAGCCCAAGCTTTGAGCCAAAACAATACCAACACCTCTGGTTACAACATTAAATCCTTCAACGCGGGTAACCCTCCAAAGTTCACAGGTCTTGAAGGAGCCACCGTGATGCTCCAGTGGCTTGAGAAAATAGAAAACACTTTCCTCCACACCCAATGCCCCTCAGACAGACGAACCCTGTATGCTTCCAGTGTCCTGGAATCCAGAGCGCTTACATGGTGGAATGGAGTAGCTCATGCGCGTGGCGCAGAAGCTGCTTCCAGCATGCTCTGGGAGGAATTTAAGGAAATTCTTACGCGAGAATTCTGCCCTCCCAACGAAGTTAAGCGCCTGGAGGAGGAATTTTGGAATCTTAAGCAGTACAGTGGCGAAGCGCGCGAGTACGCGACGCGCTTCCATGAACTAAGCCTGCTTGTCCCTCACCTTGTTACCCCTTCCCGCCGAGCCATAGAGAAATTCCTTGGGGGTCTCCCCATGGAAATTCAAGATTCTGTATGGGCCAGAAACCCAGTAACCCTCTCTGACGCCATTGAGTTGGCCGCTGTGCTCAGCGACAACCATGTCAGAGCAGGAACCCTGTTCCTGCGGGGAACAGAAAAGACCAAACCCACCAAGACTGCCCCTGAACCAACAGAAACCAAACCTGAACCCTCAAACCGTAACAACCTCAAGCGCAGGCGCAAGGCCTATGCGCTTACCAACCCGCCCATTGTCCAGCAACCCGCATACCAACCTCCAGTTTATGCGCCTAACCCACTGTCAACCTACCCAACACCTCCTATAGCCCACAACTATGCCTTAACCAATCCAGCACTCCCTGCCCCGCCACCTAAGAAACCTTACACAGGAAACCACCCCTTTTGCCCAACCTGTAGACTCCACCACCCACCTCAAGTCCCATGTCGACTTTGTACCCGATGTGGCCGTGCTGGTCACCTTGCAGAAAACTGTAGGGTCCCTCTCGCCAACCCAATTGCGCCAACACCACCAGTCTACCCGCAGAACCCACAACCAACCTACCAAAACCCACGACCCAGATCGTGCTTTAACTGCGGTGATCCCAGTCATTTCCGGAACGCGTGCCCGAGACTACAAGTGCAAATCACACAAGCGAATCCGGTGAACCAGATTTCAAACCAAGTAACGCGTGGACGAGCTTTTAACATAACCGCGCACCAAGCGCAAGCGAATAATGACGTAGTTAATGGTACATTTTTGCTTAACGGATTTTATGCTTCTGTACTTTTTGATACTGGCGCCGATCGAAGTTTTATCTCTCGCGCCTTCGAGCAGAAGCTTGCGCGACCGCGCGATAACTTAAAAGAAGATTTTTCAGTTGAATTGGCTAATGGTGAAATTATTTTAATAAACTCAGTGATTAAAGATTGCACGCTTAACCTTAACGAAAACGATTTTCTGATTGACCTCATCCCTATGCCTCTTGGAAGCTTTGATGTTATCATTGGTATGGACTGGCTCTCGAAGAATCGCGCCGAAGTTATTTGCGCCAAGAAGTTGATTCGCATTCCTCGAGAAAATGGTGATCTTCATATCTACGGCGAAAAACCCTCCAGTGGTCTTAAACTTATGTCTTGCGCCGAAGCCCAAAGACTCATGCGGAAGAAGTGTATTGCATTTCTAGCCCATGTGGTTAAACCTGCTGAAGAAAAGAAGCTTCGCGATATCCCTGTTGTGCGTGATTTCCCTGAAGTTTTTCCTGATGATCTTCCTGGTATCCCTCCCGCTCGTGAAGTCGAGTTCCGTATTGATCTTGTCCCTGGTGCTTCCCCCGTAGCCAAATCTCCTTACCGTCTTGCGCCCGCTGAGATGCAAGAATTGGCAAGCCAACTTCAAGAGTTGACTGCTAAAGGATTCATCCGCCCTAGCTCTTCGCCCTGGGGTGCTCCGGTGTTGTTCGTTAAAAAGAAAGATGGATCGTTTCGCATGTGTATTGATTACCGCGAGTTGAACAAACTCACCATTAAAAACCGGTATCCCTTACCGCGTATTGACGACCTCTTTGATCAACTCCAAGGTGCCTCTTGTTTCTCCAAGATTGATCTCCGCTCTGGCTATCACCAGTTGCGCATCCGCGATGAAGATGTTCCGAAGACTGCTTTTCGAACTCGTTATGGCCATTTTGAATTCTTGGTCATGTCCTTCGGTTTAACCAACGCACCCGCCGTTTTCATGGATCTAATGAATCGGGTGTGTAGGCCTTTCTTGGATAAATTCGTGATTGTGTTTATCGATGATGTTCTGGTGTATTCTAAGACCAAGGCCGAGCATGAGCAACATCTTCGGTTGGTGTTGCAGAAGCTTAGAGCTGAGCAACTCTATGCTAAGCTCTCCAAGTGTGAATTTTGGTCGGATGAAGTACAGTTTCTTGGTCATGTTGTAAACGAGATGGGTATTCATGTCGACCCATCCAAAATTGAAGCAATCAAGAACTGGATTACGCCATCCTCTCCTTCCGAGATCCGTTCCTTTCTGGGCTTAGCTGGTTACTACCGGCGATTTATTTCGAACTTCTCAAAGATCGCTTTGCCTTTAACAGCTCTAACGCACAAAGGTAAACCATATATTTGGGGCTCGAAACAAGAAGAAGCCTTTCTAACGCTCAAGCGTTTGTTGTGTGAAGCTCCTGTTCTTGCGCTACCTGAGGGTAATGAAGATTTTGTCGTGTATTGCGATGCATCCAACCAAGGTCTCGGTTGTGTTCTTATGCAACGAGGCAAGGTTATCGCTTACGCATCAAGGCAACTCAAGGTTCATGAAAAGAATTATACGACTCACGATCTCGAACTTGGTGCAGTTGTTTTTGCCTTGAAAATCTGGAGACACTACCTTTATGGTACTAAGTGTATCCTTTACACTGACCATAAAAGCCTTCAGCATATCTTTGATCAGAAGGAACTTAACATGAGGCAACGCCGATGGAACGAACTCATCAGCGATTACGATTGTGAGATCCGGTATCATCCTGGTAAGGCTAATGTGGTAGCCGATGCGCTCAGCCGAAAACCCTGCCGGCTTAACTGTATCTTGCCGCGCACGCAGCTTCACTTCGCGCCGATCCAAAGCAACCTTGAATCGCGTATTCGTGACGCGCAGCGCGCATCCATCAGTAATGGTAACCTTCGCGCCGAGTTAGCGTGTGGCGCGGAAGCACACTTTGTCCCTAATCTGAGTGGAATTCTCTGCTATCTCAATCGCATCTGGATTCCCTTTGATGAGAATCTTCGCGCTGATATCCTGAGTGAAGCGCACAAATCTCGGTATTCTATTCATCCTGGCGCTGATAAGATGTACAAGGATTTGCGCATTACTTATTGGTGGCCCGGTATGAAAAAGGATATTGCTGTGTTCGTAGCTAAATGCCTGACTTGTTCTAAAGTAAAAGCTGAACACCAACGCCCATCTGGTTTGCTCGAACAACCAGAAATTCCTACGTGGAAATGGGAAGGTATAGCGATGGACTTTATTACCAAGTTACCTTTGACAGCAAGCAAACATGATAGCATTTGGGTAATAGTGGATCGTTTGACTAAGTCTGCTCACTTTCTGCCCATTCGTGAAAACTACCGTGTTGAGCAACTCGCGCAGCTTTATGTCAAGGAAATTGTCTGCCGCCATGGTACTCCTTTGAGCATCATATCCGATCGCGATGGCCGTTTTATATCTCGCTTTTGGAAATCTCTCCAATCTGCGCTAGGAACTCGCTTGGACATGAGTACGGCATATCATCCTCAGACTGACGGTCAGTCTGAGCGAACTATTCAAACTCTTGAGGATATGCTCCGATCTTGTGTTCTTGATTTTGGAGGTAATTGGGATTCGCACCTGCCTTTGATCGAGTTCTCTTATAATAACAGCTATCATTCCAGTATCGGTATGGCCCCATTTGAAGCACTTTACGGTCGTAAGTGCCGCTCCCCGATTTGTTGGAGCGAAGTGGGTGAAACTCAAATCACAGGACCCGAACTTGTTCAAGAGACAACCGATAAAATTGCCAAGATCCGTGATCATCTGCTGACTGCCAGAAGCCGACAGAAGAGTTACGCAGATCGCAGGTGAAAGCCTCTCGAATTTCAAGTTGATGATCTTGTTCTCCTCAAAGTATCGCCCTGGAAGGGTGTTGTCCGCTTTGGGAAGAAAGGTAAGCTTGCTCCTCGATATGTTGGACCATTTAAGATTCTCGCGCGTGTAGGAAAAGTTGCCTACAGACTTGACCTGCCGCCCGCGCTCAGTAATGTGCATCCAACGTTCCATGTATCCAATCTCAAGAAGTGTTTAGCCGACGAGAACCTTCACATTCCACTTGATGAAGTTCAAGTTGATGAATCCATGCATTTCGTTGAGAAGCCTGTTGAGATTATGGATCGCGAGGTTAAGCAAACCAAGCGCAGTCGCATCCCTATCGTGAAAGTTCGCTGGGAGTCCAAGCGCGGAGCCGAGTTTACATGGGAAAGGGAAGATCAAATGAAGATCAAGTACCCGCACCTGTTCTCTGCGCAACCTACTTCGAGATAAATTTCGGGACGAAATTTCTTAAAGTAGGGGAGACTGTAACATCTGCCCCGATCCGACCCGACCCAGGTACCCGTTTCTCTTATCCGATCTCTTTCTTTTATGATTTAATATTTATTTATACTTATACTTTATTTTTAATAATAATATATTTTCCTTCCCGCCTCTCTCTCTTTTTCTTTCCGCCGTCCCGTCCCTCTCCTCTCTTTCCGCCTTCTTTTCCCTCTTGTCGCCGTCCCGCCCTTAAGCCTTGTTTCCCTCTTTTTCTTCTAACTCTTTGCTTGTCCTTTGTTCCTTCCCGCCTAAGGTTGTCTGCGCAGCTCCACGCGCCAGACTCCTTACAAGGAAGCCTGCGTGAAGACCATCTGTTCCAGCGATACGCGAGACGAACTCTTCTCGCAGCGCGCTAAGAATCGTAGTTCATCCCTCGACGCGCGAGGAATTTTAGTTCCTCCCGCGGCGCGCTAAGAAATGTGATTCTTCCCGCGGCGCGCTTAGAAATGTAGTTCTTTCCGCGACGCGTTAAGGTTGGTTCCGTCTGCCTTCGCGCTCGCGCTCTCTTGACCTTCTGTGTCTGCCTTCGCTCTCGCGCGTGCGCTCGAGCTTTCTCGCGCTGAACCCTTTTGAGTTTTCTTCTGTTTAATCTAGCCGTTGCTTTTGTGTTGTCTTATCTTTTGTGCTGTTGACCTAATCTGCTTTATGTCTGAAAAGTTACTTTCGGCGCAGCATGCGCACCAACCCCATTGGTTGGCAGAAAAAGTGACTGACATTATCTTTGGAGATCTGCTTTTTGCCATGCTTGACCAGTACCTTTATCTGATCCGCCCATGCCTTTTTTTACTGTTAACCTGTCAGCTTTATCTTGCCCCCTGCAGCTGCCATATCTTTCCATATCTTTTGCTTTTGTTTTCTTATGCTTTTTGATATCTCTTGCTTTTGGATATCTTTTATCTTTTGTTTTGTCTTGTTCTGTTTGTCTTGAGATCCTTTCCCCTTTTCTAGGGATTATGTCTCCTAGGGTTTTCCTATAAATAATAATCTTATTTTTCTTAACACTACACACACAAACACTTATTATCTTTCTCTTCCTTTGCTCTCTGCCGATTGTCCTCCTGCCGCCTCCTCTCTTGCCTCCGTTTTCTCCTCTCCTCTGCCCTGATTTTCGGTTAACTTGTGCTTGTTTAAAGTTGGTTCTTGCTTTATCTTACACCGCATCGTTTATCAAGTGAGTAATCTCGTACCTAATCCCTTTTTGCTTTTAATGTTTTGGGATGTTCATGTGTTCATACAAACTTAGAGTCTTAAACTTGTTTATGAACTTTAGTCGCGCAGTATCCCATGTGTTGAGGACGTGGACTTGGCTGTTTATTTGTATGTGTGGATCATTAACCGTCTTGTCGGTCTATTCCGCAGTTCTCATGGTACCATTAGATGAACACGGGAGAACTATCGTTTATGATTTTCTCTTTTGTTTACACATGCACAGTTTGTCTTGTTTGTGAGCTCAATTGTGAGCACTGGCAGTCTTATGAATCTTAGAGTTGGTCCCGATCAGATTACACCCTTGTTGAAAACCAGACATACACATGTTGCGCGCAGATTTATTGTTATCTATGTATTGTATTAAACTTGATTTCTCACCAACACGCAAGTGTTTGACGTTTATTTTAACACATGTTCAGGTTTGCAGTAGCTGTTTTGGAGCTTGTGGACACATAGGAAGTTTCTTTATTTTGGACCTAGATTAAAATGTATCAAGACAAGTTTTTGCTGTTCGAATATTATGATTTATAATATATTGATTTATGATGTTTTATGTTATCTTGTTTACCTTGCGCGTGCGCGAATGAATGTATTTGTTAAATATTGACACCCAATAGTGTCACGAGTAATGAAACAATATGTGGCGCCCCGATGTATAATCCGCCTTTGGTCGGGGTGTTACACTAAGTCTCTGCGTTCCTCGGTTAGCATAAGGTCTAACCGTCTTTCCGCATCATTGTCTTCTGGCTGAATCAAGACCCTTGGTGAGGGTAAACCAATTTCGACCGGGACCATGGCTTCAGTGCCATAAGTGAGACTGAACGGGGTTTCTCCCGTACTGGCCTTCTTCAGCGTTCTGTTTGCCCAAAGGACGTGCGGAAGCTCGTCCACCCAGCCAGATATGTGTTCCAAGAGTCTTTTCTTTATGCCTTCGACGATGCTCTTATTTGCTCTTTCCACCTCACCATTACCTTGCGGGTGTGCCACTGAGGTAAAGGTGTGGGTGATTTGAAGTTCTTTCAGCCACTGTTGTAGCTTCTTGTCAGCAAAGTTGGTGCCGTTATCGCTCACCAAATTCTGTGGAAGTCCAAAACGACAAATAATAAATTCCCAAATAAATTTTTTGATATGTTTCGCGGTTGTTTGGGCTAAGGGTTTTGCTTCTATCCACTTGGTGAAGTAGTCGATGGCTACCACTAGGAACTGAACATTTCCTGCTGCTGTAGGAAATGGGCCTGTCACATCGATGGCCCACTTCTGAAATGGCCATGAAGAGGTGACTTGAACAAGTTCATTCTTCGGGCGGTGCGTGTTGGGTGCGTAGAGCTGACAAGACCTGCATTTTCTAATGTATGCCAGCGCATCCGTATGCATCCCCGGCCAAAAGTATCCCGCGTTGTTTAGCTTTGCTACAACAGCGCGTGGACCTGCGTGTACTCCACAGATGCCTTCATGTACTTCTCTTAGGAGGTAGTCAGCATCTTGGTTGTCCACGCATCTTAAGAGTGGGCCAAGAAAGTTACGTCTGTAAAGGATGTCATCGATGAGTTGATAATTCAATGCTTTACAGCGTAGTTTTCTTGCCTGTGTTTTTGACTCTGGTAGCTTACCTGCCGCGAGGTATTTTATTATTGGTGTCATCCATGTTTCTGTGCCGGTTTGGATGACACAAATTTCCTTGTGCGGGACCGAAGGTGCCTCGAGGAGTTCAATGCGGATGTCCTTTCCCAAGTGGGTGAAGGCTAATGATGCAAGCTTGCTTAACGCATCCGCAGATTTGTTTTCACTACGCTTGACGTGTATGACTTTGCAGTCGTTGAAATCGCTCATAAGGGTTTTTGCTTGTGCGAGGTACAGGGCCATTGTGTCGTTCACGGCCGTGTACGTCCCGTTGATTTGATTGCTACTAACATGGAATCCACGTGGGCTTCCAAGTGTTTTACTCCCATCTTACGCGCAATTCTCAGCCCAGCCAAGAATGCCTCCTACTCGGCTTCGTTATTCGTACTTGGAAAATCCAGTCGAATAGCGTAAGTGTATTCTTGGCCTGCTGGGTTGGTTAGTTTCAGCCCCGCGCCTGAACCCTCGTTACTGGCTGCTCCATCAGTGTAGAGTCGCCAGACATCATTGATGTCTTGTGCTGGAAAGGGTTAAGCCTCTTCCTGGCACTCTTTTTCCCGCGATGCAGGCACTTCCGCAATAAAGTCGGCCAAAACCTGGCCTTTTATGGCTGGTCTTGGCTTATACTTTATCGCGTACTCCCCCAACTCAATTGCCCATTTGGCTAGGCGTCCCGATAACTCGGGTTTGCCTAGAACGTTTGCAAGTTTGAAGTTGGAGAGAATGGTGATTGGGTGACCCTGGAAATATCGTCTTAACCTGCGTGAAGCGTGTATAAGTGCTAAGACTAATTTTTCGAGGGTAGAGTACCGGGTTTCTACGTCTGTTAGGATACGGCTGACATAATAGATTGGCATCTGGATGCCTTTTCGCTCTACTAGCAGGACTGCCCCGGTTGCTCTATCTGTTGCGGAAAGGTATAGGATTAACTCCTCTCCCGCTTTTGGTGCTGTGAGCGTTGGGAGTTCGATCAAGCGTGACCGAATCTCCTGAAAAGCTGCTTCCGCTTCTGGTGTCCAGCGGAAGTGCGTTTTCTTTAAACAGTTTCTCAACGTTGACACGAAAGGAAACGACTTATCCGCGTGGTTTGCCAAAAAGCGATTAAGTGCCACTAGTCGTCCATTCAGTGTCTGAGCCTGTTTGATGGTAGTAGGTGATTCCATTTTGATAATGGCTTCGACCTTTTCAGGGTTCGCTCTGAAGCCATCTTTAGTGACGATGACCCCCAAGAACTTCCCTTCTTCCATTCCAAAGGCACACTTGCCCGGGTTGAGTTTCATGTTTATCTTCCTAAGCGTGTTGAAAGTTTCTTCGATGTCTTTCAACATCGCTTCTGCGTCAGGGCTTTTGATGACCAAGTCATCCATGTAGACTTCCAAGTTCCTCCCAATTTGGGCATGAAACTGGTTGTCCATCAGGCGTTGGTATGTGGACCCGGCATTCTTAAGTCCGAATGGCATTATTTGGTAACAAAATGTGCCATCGGGCGTCCGAAAAGCGGTTTTGTCTTGATCATCAACGGCCATGTGGATTTGATGGTACCCCTTATACGCATCCAGGAAGCATTTATGGCGAAACGGTGCTAACGAATCCACCTTAAGATCAATTTCGGGTAATGGATAACAATCTTTGGGGCATGCTTTGTTTAAGTCCTTGAAATCTATGCACATGCGCCATTGTTTGTTATTCTTCGGTACCATAACAGGATTTGCAACCCATGTTTGATATCTACTAACGCGTACGATGCCTGCGTCAACGAGTTCCTTGACTTGGGTTCTACACGCGTTAGTTTGTTCTGGCCCCATTACTCTGCGCTTTTGTACGATTGGCGTAACAGCCGGATCGCATTTGAGCTTATGCTCTGCCTTACTTCGGGGTACACCAGTCATGTCAGCTGGTGTCCACGCGAAGATGTCAGCGTTTTTCTATAATAAGCGCTTGAGTAAGGTGCGTGTGGGATCAACAACTGTTGGGCCAATGGAAACGGCCTGGTCAGGGTATTTGCCGTTGAAGGCCCATCTTTTTGGTTCGGTGATGGTTGGTTTAGCCATCTTTGGTTTGGGTTTAGATGAGACAGATGCGATGCATACCTGGGGAATGCCGGTGATCATCGCTACACCCTCAGCTGTTGGCCATCCCATCATGTCGTGGACTGAGGATACCACGGCGTCGAATCTTGCCATCCCGTCTCTTCCGAAGAGAATGTCGTATGTGTGGTGTGGCTTCCTCATTACGACAAAATCCACGTCTTCTGTGCGTGAGTGATTCCCGTCTGTAAGAGTGACGGGGAAAGATAGGATACCCAGGGGGTGTTTGTGCTGCCATCGAACCCTTCCATCGAGGCGTAGATCGTTTCCAGGCGTTCCTTGTCTTCGTCATCTAGCTTATCGAAGAACTGCCTGTACATCACCGTTGACGAGGCGCCGTTGTCAGCAAGAGTGCGAGAAGTGATGTAGTGCCCCAGCTGGCTTTTGATGACCATAGGGCCTTCTTTGCTGGGTCCTCCTGGCACTCGCGGGAAGCGCACCTCAGCTTCCTTCCACGCGCATGGTTCTGTCGTTCGCCTTTTTCTTCCTCTGATCTTACCATGAACCATGTTGATGCTGATGTCAACGGGCTTTCGTCCGTTGCCTCGGTACCGGTTATCATTCCTTCCTCCCTTCTTGATTGATGCCACAAGGTGTGCAAGTCTTCCATCCTTGACGAATGTTTCAACAATATCCTTCAAGGATGTACACTCTTCCGTACTATGACCTTTTGTCTCGTGGAAGTCACATGATTTGCTCTGATCCGCATTAGGTCGCTGCCGGATCATTGGAGCTTTTGGCCATGGTAGTTTTTCAGTGGCAAATATCTCCGTGACGCTTTTGGTGAGTGGCGTCCACCGGTGTTTTCGGCTTGAAGGGTGTGTGTTATCTCTTCCGCCAACAAGAGGGTGAGAGCTGTATGAGGTGTCAAAGTTTACCCTTGACTGCTAAATACCTAGCTTCCTCTTTTTGTTCTGCCAGGCGATCCGAACATTGTTTTCTCTAGTCCTTTGCGTGTAGAGGTGTGTACTCTGGGGAAGATCCCTTCCCAGTTGCTTCTCCGTCTCGACAAAGCGCTTGGCCGCCGTCATGATGGCATCCCATGTGGATGGCATGCCGTCCTTACCCGTCAATGTGCGGATAAGGTCTGGGTATTCGGCGCCCTGGATGAAAGCGGCGCGAACAAGATCTTCACTTATGTTGCCCAGACTTAGCTTTTTGGAGTTGAAGCGAGTGATGAAGTCTAGTAAAGATTCATCCTCCTCTCTAACGCAGTTGAGGATCGTCCACTGTTCTTCAGTATATTTCCTTTGTTGGCTGAAGTGTTGGCTGAACTTGTTCTGAAAGTCCGCCCAATCATAGATGTGGTGGACCGGTAAACGATCGAACCATGCCCTGGCCGCTCCAACCAGAGTCATCTGGAACATATAACACCACGTGGGTTCCGTCCAGTTACTGACGGTTGCCCCCGCAATGAATCTGTTCAAGTGGTCGTCTGGGTCGGATAGACCATCATAAGTGCCGATGTTGGACATTTGTTTGGCACTTCTCGGGACGATTGCTTCCGCAATGTCCCTTGCAAACTTTGACTTTCCTGCATTTGCAGCAGTTGGTCTAAAGGTTTTGGAGAAGTCACGCGGGTTTCTCTCCGCATTCGTTGGTTTAAAGGCTTCCCCAAAATTCCTTGTCGGTTGGAAGTCCGTTTCCTTACGCTTCCCTTTTGCCTTATGGCGAGGGTTTGCGTCGGTATCGGATTCTTCCCGCTCATCGTCTGAGTACTCGCACTCACTGTTCATATTGAGATGTTGGCGAGTACTGCCGAATTCGTCAGCCTGTTGAACTGAACGCAAGCGTTCATCCAACTCAGCTTGGAACTCTTTCTGACGTGCTTCGGCCCACGCCTTGACTTGATCTAGTGTTTGGCGAGGGACCCTCGTCCGTTTCTCCAACTGGGCATTAGTGAACCCCAGTGAAATATTGTTTACTGCACTTGTCCCGGCTTGGGTAACCGGGGTAGTGTTCGTAAAATTTGTATAACCGCCGGTGTTCCCAGTTGCTGGGGTTGTGGTCACCGGGGTTTCATGGTCACTTACTGGCCTTGGGACCGGAGTAACGTTAACCATTTCTTCAGAAATTTTGAAAAAACTAAGAATTAGTTCTAGCTTTCGTCCCACGGATGGCGCCAATGAAGAAACACTAAGTGACCCGGGGCAGATTACAGATAATCTGGGGGTTAAGTAATGTTTCCCACGAGGATGAGGTCCAGCAGAGAAGGTTGTTCTTCAGGTGACCTGCAAAACAGACACCGTAAGCTCGTCACTGAGAAGGGGGGGTTCCTCCTTGTGACCACCCTCCGGCGTGAAAATCAGACTAGATTGCTCTGAATATAAGTGTATATTAAGAGATTGCTAGATAAGATAACGAGATATCAGATGATGTCCTTACCATTCCAAGGAGTTGGAGTATTTATAGCCGAAGGTAGGTTTCCTATAAGGTACAGCCGGCTGAATAGTATTCCTGTTCTACCAACAGTGGGCTACGCACAAGCCATGCTGGTTGGTGGATAGGCTGCGGCCGACAGTGACAAGGTCGGCTGTATATTGTTCCTTTACTGCCGGCTATGCACTGTTCCACCAACTGTAGGCTGCGCACGTCCCACAGTAAGGGTTGGTGAGTAGGCAGCGGCTAATAGTGACAAACAGTACTAGAGGGTGCACCTCCCCGTACTGTTGTCGGTGAGCTGTCACCCTGTGATTGGTTCATGGGCGTCTGGCCAGATCGTCTGTTTTGCCCATACCTTGGTAGGTATAGTACAAAAGATCTTCCAGAAGCATACGGACTGGCTCATTTGGGCGGGAGTATTCCCGCCTTGCTCATTCCTTCAGGTGACTACTGAAGTAGCAAGAGTTAGTGCCTTGTGCGTGTAGCCTTGCTATCAGTGCGGGTAGCCTTCCCTGATGGCTTGTATCCGCAGCCGCGGGGACAGGCGGAGTACTTCACCATTGGGAGGCTTTTCCTGCGGGAACAGCTTGCGTACTGCGCGTAAGGACGTCACGTCTCTGAGCATGGTGGGTCCTGCGGATCCAGTTGGTTTCTGCGCAGACGTCTCTCTTCAAGGTGAGTCATGCGGGTCCAACTGGGCTCTGCTGGGACCTACCTCTTCAGTCCTTACACAAACTATTTGTTTAGTCAAAATTGTTTATAATATACAAATGAATTTGTAATATAAAAAGTTAAATACTCGTATAGTCTACACCTATATTATTAACTTAGTACAATTTTTATTAACAATTCAACCAAGTCAAAGTCTAACTTGTAATAGTTATCATGAGTGTTGTGGACTTGTGGCTGAGGCAATTTACATGTAACGACCTTTATTTGATACTATATAATATTATAAAACTACTCTTTCAGATTAAGATTTAGTCATTCTTACTTTATAAAAGTCACCTTTTCAAAGTAATAATAATTTAACATTTACTAACTCTCACGTTGGCACAACTTTTCTACTAATAACTTTTCCGGATATGTTTGTTGTTTACTAATTCTCACGTGACCAATATGAAAAAAACATCATATCCAATTTTATTTTATTTGATTTTACGTGATATATGAATAAAAACCAAGTTAAACTAAATAACATGAATGTGACGTTTAAGATGACTATATAATCGTCCACTCTTTTTTTTCTACAAAACGCTATGTAGAATTATTCTATACAAAAAATTACCTAGAGGTGTAAAGAACCCGAGCACTCAGGAGCTACTCGATATCGTCGCACTAAAAGTTTAAATTGAAATGATCAACGAGCTTGAACCTTTGTTGAAGCTCATACTATAAACGAGACCGAGTCTCAGCTTCAGTTATTGAACCTTATTTATATAGTTTATTTAATATATTAATTATATAATTACATAATAACAATTGTTATACATAAAATTTTGATAAAAAAATAACTAAATAAAATACACAATCATGCTATGTACAATATGAAGACCGTGTGTGGTGGCGAAGGGTGTGACACCCCCTTTGGCTCCCTTTCAGTCGTTACTCCGGTGGTGCAAATGGGAATTCGGAATTAACCACTCCTTTCTTTTCTATTAATTTCCTTTCTCTCCTTTCAAATCCTTCCATTTTGGAAGGATAACTTTTACACTATAACGTTGTGCTCCTGAGCTCATTTTAAAGAGTGAAAGGAAGGAAAAACAATGTTCTCCTTTTCTTTTTATTCTTTTCTTTTCCTTTCTTTTCTTTCAATTTCATCCAATATGAAAGGAAAAATATTCCACCCAAATTTCTTTTTATTTCTCTTATCTTTCCATTCATTTCCTTCCTTTGTATTCTTGAGTTCCATTTAAGGAAAAGAAATGGATGGAAAGATAGAGTAGGGTGTGTTCCAAAGTTTTTTCTTTTTGGAAAAGAAATGAATGGAAAGTTAAAAACCTTGTGTTTCCAATTGTGTTCCCGAGTTTCATTTAACAATGGGAAAAGAAAGGAAATGGAGGGATGAAAAGAAATTATTGTGTTCCAGAGTTTCATTAAAGGAAAAAACAAAATGTATATTCCCGAGTTTCATTACATTGTGTTCCTGAGTTAACTTAATGAAATAAAAGAAAGAGAAACTTTCTTTTCCTTTCCCATCATACATCTTCTTTCATTTCCTTTTCTTTCTATCCAACTCTTTGTGTATTGAAAAGAAAACTTTTACCCTTTAAAATCTCACATTCATCCCCCCCCCCCCATTTTCCTTTCCTTTCTCCCCTTAACGGTGTGTTCCAAAAGTTTTTTTTTGGAAAGAAATGAATAGAAAGTTAAAAACCTTGTGTTCCCAAGTTTCATTTAAGGGGAGAAAGGAAAAGAAAATGAGGGGAAATGTGAGATTTTAAAGGGTAAAAGTTTTCTTTCCAATACACAATGAATTGGATGGAAAGGAAAGGAAAGGAAAAGAGATAGGATGCATGATGGGAAAGGAAAAGAAAGTTTTTCTTTCTTTTCGTTCATTAAGTTAACCCAGGAACACAATGTAATGAAACTCGGGAATGCACATTTTGTTTATTCCTTTAATGAAACTCAAGAACACGACAATTTATTTCCATCTCTTCATTTCCTTTCTTTTCCCTTGTTAAATGAAACTCAGGAACACAGTGAAGGAATGAAATAGAAGGAAATAATAAAAAATGGGTTTACGACTTTCATTAACGCAAAATATGTTATGTTCTCGAGTTTCATTTAAGAAAGGAAAAAAAAAAGAAAGGAATGGAAAGTAGGAGGCTGCCGAGTCTAATTTAAAGAAAAAAGGGAAGGAAAATGAGGGATGAAAAAAATATGTTGTGTTCACGAGTTTCATTTAAGAAAGGAAAAGGAAGGAAAATTTTAAAGGGGTGTTCCCGAGTTTCCCTCACTTTCCTTTCTTTCCTTTCTTGGAACTCGGGAACAAAAATAATAAATTTATACACTTAAAGATATAAAAAAACAACTATAAATGCATATTATTTAAATGAATCCGATATTTATTCACAAGCCAAGCTCAAATTCAAAAACCAAACACATAGGGAAGTGGGGGTGGTCCGTTATACACGTGATGGCCTCACGAACACCGCCGCCGGTCCCCCCATCACGCGTGATGGGGGTTCGGCCGTGATGGGCATCACGTGGTGAATACCAATAAATTTGAACGTTGGGGAGGGGGGTGACCGTTGGAGTTGGGTAATTAAAAAAAAAAATTTTAACAATATAAATTAGCAACCATTTCAATCCAACTCAAAATCAAATCCAACTCAAAACACTCTCAATCTTCTACTACAAAAACCTATTTCTTCACCACTTCAATTCAAAACAAAAAAATATGGATTTTCCGAGCAACTCGTTTCCGCTAGACACCGATAGCTCTTCGTCTTTGGACGATGACATTGTTGAATGGTTCCCGTTGTTATATAACGAACTTGAAGGCCCGAGCCGTCCAAAGAAAAAAATGGTGGATCGTGATCATATACATGCCCACGAAGTGCTAATGAACGACTATTTTGTGGAGGAGCCGAAATACAATGACGAGACGTTCAGGGATCGGTTTTGTTTGCCGAAATCTTTATTTTTAAAGATTGTAGCGGACGTCGAAGCAAACGAAGAATGGTTTCAAGAATCTTACGACGCGAGGGGCAAACGAAGTTTTACGACGCTTCAAAAATACACATCCGCTATTCGTCAATTAGCGACAGGTAACCCACCCGATCAATTCGATGAATACTTACAAATGTCTCAGAGAACTTCACGTGAATGTCTGCAATTCTTTTGTAATACGATTATTAAATTGTATGGCACACCACACCATCACCCCCACCAAAATTCCGTCACTAGTGATGGAAAATAGTGAGGTAAGATGACACACTTGTATTGGTGGGAGCAGTGATGGTTTTTAAACCACCCCCGCCCCCCTAATAATAATCCATCCATAAAACTGATTCCAACATAATTTTATTGGGCCTCCAAATAAAACCAGTCCATTATTCTAAACTCTAAACCACACCGGACTCACACCGCACCACTGCGAGTGCGTGACCAACTGACCACACCGCATCTGTCACAATCAACTCGCAGATCCATTCAACGGTGCACAGATCCGGCCACCGCTTTCTCCGGCGAACGTTCCGGTGAGCTTATTCCACCTCATCTTATTACATAGTTCAGCTCAATTGCATCGTCAACTAACTAATTTAGGTTTTCGTACGGACGGAAACTAGAGGAAACTTTGTAATGTAATTAGTTAGGTTTTTTATTTGTGTTAATCGACGGCCTATTAGTAGTTGTTAATGATCTTATACGATTTGCTGGAATTAGATATAAGCTTAAACCAATTAATTTAGGTTTTTGTTTTATATTACTGGCATGCAATGTGTTAACTGACGGCCTGTTAATAGTTGATGATCTTATACTATTCGATTTGCAACTGGAATTAGATACGAGTGTAAACTAATTAATTTAGGTTTTCGAACGGAAACTAGGGGAAACTTTGTAATGTAATTATTTAGGTTTTTGATTTATTCAACTTGCATATTAATCGAGCGGCTGTTAGTAGTTAATGATCTTATATTTTTCGATTCGCAACTGGAATTAGATATAAGCTTAAACTAGTTAATTTAGGTTTTCGAACGGAAATTGGAGGAAATTTTGTAATGCAAGTGGTTAGGTTTTTGATTGATTCAACTTGCATGTAATGTGTTAATCGACGGCCTGTTAGTTGTTAATGATCTTATATTATGCGATTTGCAACTGGAATTAGATACGAGTGTAAACTAATTAATTTAGGTTTTCGAATGGAAATTGGAGGAGATTTTGTAATATAATTAGTTAGGTTTTTGATTTATTTTTACTCGCATGTAATGTGTAAATCGACGGCCTGTTAGTAGTTAATGATACTGTATCTTTAGGTTTTTGAACGGAAGTTGGAGGAAGTTTTGTTGTATAATTGGTTAGGCTTTTGATTTATTTTACTGGCATGTAATGTGTTAATCGACGGCCTGTTAGTAGTTAATCATCTTGTAGTTTTTGGTTCTTGAACAGAAATTGGAGTGATCGGTTAGGTTTGTGATTTATTCATGTAATGTGTTAATTGACTTCCTGTTAATAGTTAATGATCTTAAATTTAGGTTTTTGAATGGAAATTGGAGGAAATTTTGTAGTATAATTTGTTAGGTTTTTGATTTATTCTACCAGCATGTAATGTGTTAATTGACGGCCTGTTAGTAGCTAATGATCTTAAATTTAGATTTTTGAACGGACATATGGAGGAAATTTTGTAGTATAATTAGTTAGGTTTTTTATATATTCTACTGGCATGTAATGTGTTGACGGCTTGTTAGCTGCTAATGATCTTAACTTTTAGGTTTTTGAAGGGACATATGGAGAAAATTTGGTAGTATAATTAGTTAGGTTTTTATATTTATTCTACTGGCATGTAATGTGTTAATCGACAGCCTGTTACTCTGTTAGTAGTTAATGATCTTGTATTTTTCGATTTGCAACTGGAATTTGTTATAATAAACTCTGATTCTGTTTAGATTTTCAGACCAAGTTTAAGAGAGGGAATCAATCGTATCCAGAATGGTAAGATCTTACCTAAAACCTTGGTTGTTTTCCTTCCACTCTACTTAATTTGTTGTTTCAATGGATTATTGGAATGTGACTTGCTCTCCATGATTTTTGTTGATCAGAATTATATAATAGGGGCTTTCAAGCCAACTTGTAACATCTCAATCACACTTAATGATGGAAAAACTCGCAAGCAGGTACGCCTTTCTTGTAATTATATTCAAGATTAGATGATCTGCATACAATCTTAAATTGTCATATGTATTGGTTCTTCTGTTTTGAGACTTTAATCACTATGTTTTGCACTGGATATTATAATGCAACAGAGAGATTTCTGTATCTTATGAACGCTGGATTGAATTGTACATAATGAAGCTTTGGATGTTTATTTAATAAAACAAACAAACAAACAACAATACCCAGTAAATCCCACAAATAGCCAAAGTTATCAGTAGGGTCTGGGGAGGGTGGGAACCTCTATCCTAGGGATAGAGAGACTGCTTTCAGCGGGACCCCAGCTCCAGAAAAAAACAACATAAGGGTAAAACAAATAAAAATAAAGTAATATATTAGAGTAGTGTATTATGAATTACGAACAAAAGAATTTGAATGAAAATAAAAACAAATAATAAAAATAATAATAAATAAATGTTAATACTAATATTTATAAAAATAGTAGAGAATACTGAGTAAGTAAAGTTATGACCATAACACATATTTCTAACCAAAACTATATCTTTCCCTTAAAAGTTCTTAACTTAAATTCTACGTCTCCAAGAAGTCCTATCATCAACCATATCCTCAGAGAGGTGCAGGTCTATCAAACCATTCCTAATTCTCTCATCCCAAGTCAAAGAGCCTTACTTAAAGTTCATGTCAAAGAGCCTAACTTTATTTCTTGTATTTTAAGCATTGCTTAGGGGGTGTTTGGGATTCCTTATTTTTACCTCCTTATGACTTATAGCAATAAGTTATAAGTTGCAAGTTTGTAACTTATCAACTTATCATCTCACATAATAAGTAATCCAAACACCTTTTTTAACTTTTCATAAGTTTCATAAGGAGGTAAAATAAAAGGAATCCCAAACACCCCCTTATTCTGGAATTTTCTCCTGTAAACTTTTACTTTACCACTATGCCTGGCTTTACTTGTATAATGATGTTTCTTTACTACTTATCTTTATTAGGTTCCGTTGAAGAAGGAAAATGGTCAAATGTCAATGGTCCCACTTTTCCAGAGCCAAGAAACCATTGCTGGAAAGGTATATAATGATGTTTTTTTCTTAAAGTTTGACTTCTTAACTCTAGTGGCATTGTTGCAAGGTGTGCTACATTGCAGTTTTTTATATCTATACATAGCACATAGGCTAGTGATTGTAACATGCCGCATTTACTTATGTATCATCTTTTTTTCAGATTTCTGTAGAACCAGTGCAGGGGAAGAAAGTTGAGCATAATGGTATTAAGATAGAACTTCTTGGACAGATTGGTAAGTGTTTTTTACCTAGCTATAAAATGAAATTGGCATTAAGAGGGTTAGTAGCATAAGAATGCTTGTAATATCCAACTTGGCGTTTATTATGTAGCAGTTATTGGCGACATTTTTTAACACTAATGACATTTAATATCTACTAGATATAAATAAATTAAATACTGTTGGACTGCTAGTCTGTATAGGCTATATATTCAAATTCGGGACTATCTCTGTTCATCTCATATTTACTTGTGAACTTTATAACTATTTGTAAAAGCAGCTACTTGAACAGTTTTCCATACTGATCACTGTTGATGTATTGGCATATTATTTTCATTTGCAGAAATCTATTTTGACAGAGGCAACTTTTATGACTTCACATCTCTTGGTAAATTTGCCTGACTTTAATTGAACTTCATTTTTTACTTGTCTATGATTAAAATGAAACCTTTTCTCTTTGATTTGAATACCATTATTTTTTATGATATTTACTCTACTACCATTTTGTTATGCAGTTCGTGAACTGGATGTTCCTGGTGAAATATATGAAAAGAAAACATTTCCTTTTGAGTTTTCTACGGTTGAAATGCCTTATGAGACATACAATGGTGTGAATGTGCGACTCAGGTAACTGTTTTATTCTATTGTATAATATATTTATATGATCAAATAATATGAAAAGAAAACATTTCCTATTGAGTTTTCTACGGTTGAAATGCCTTATGAGACATCTTTGTTATGTGTCTGATTAATACTTTATTTTTATAATATAATCAAGTTTCTTTCAATTTGCTCTCAGGTATGTTCTGAAGGTAACAATCAGTCGGGGCTATGCTGGCAGCATAACTCAATACCAAGATTTTGTGGTGAGAATCCTTATCCGACTCGCCCACTCCCAATTCCAAAAGAAAAAAAAATATTATGTCACTGCTACATTATGAACAGTATTCTTTTAATTAGAAAAAGTATATTCTTATGTGTTTGCATATGCAGATTCGCAACCACAGCCCACCCCCATCAATCAACAATAGCATTAAGGTCATTATAGTGTAAAAATATTGTTTTTCAAATCATAAATGTCTCTTAATATTTTTCGTTTTTTTGTAAAAAGTAAAAAGGACATACTAAAGTATTCATCTCTGACATATAAACCTGACAGATGGAAGTTGGAATAGAAGACTGCCTTCATATTGAGTTCGAGTATAACAAAAGCAAGTAAGTCAACACGCTCTCAAACTTGAAACATTTGTATTCTTCCAATCTTCCTTTAGAAAACATATAAAGAAGCCTGATAACTAACTTATGGCGCTGGTTAATATTCAGGTATCATTTGAAAGATGTGATCATTGGGAAGATATATTTTCTTCTCGTTAGAATCAAGTTAAAGAATATGGATCTTGAGATTAGGCGACGTGAATCCACTGGTTCTGGGGCCAACACACATGTTGAGACCGAAACCCTAGCCAAGTTTGAGTTAATGGATGGTGCTCCTGTTAGAGGTATATCTTAAACTTTTGACCCATTTACCTGTAAACAGGTCAATTTGGATTGGGTTATATCCCTAAGTCCCTAACGGGTCTAACAGTTTGGCAGTTATTCAACGTTTATTGAAATGCATAACAAGTTTCTCAATCGTTTTGATCTAAAATTCGAGTTCTCCTGGTAAAAATAGTGTTTTTATAGTTATATTATTTCACTGCAAATGTCATATACTATAAAAAAATAAGAAATATATATTTGGCTGTGTGTTTTGGTAATTACAAGTTTTTGAAAGGCCCACCTTGGTAATTATAGAAAAAAAATTAAAATAAAAAAAAAGTTAAAAAAAATTAAAAAAGGTAACCAGATAGGGGCAAAAAAACTTATCTAGTTACCGAATATGTGGCCCAGAAAACATAGATTAACTGAAAACGGATTGTAAAAAGTTATTATTACCAAAACTGACCACCGCCAAAAGTATGCTACTATTTTATGACATTTGCAATTGTATTGGGAAAATACCATATAAATTATTATTAATTTTATAAAAAAAAATGGTAAGCTAGTTTTTTTTAACTGCTGACCGACAGTTCAACACTTCAACCCGTCTGTTCACATTAAACAGTTAGCTATCACATTAGTGCTTCAACCCGTCTGTGCTGTAGGTGAGTCTATACCAATCAGGCTGTTCTTGAGCCCGTACGAACTGACACCAACACATCATAATATCAACAACAAATTCAGTGTGAAGTATTATTTGAATCTGGTACTTGTGGATGAAGAAGATCGAAGGTACTTCAAGCAGCAGGAGATCACTATTTATCGAACGGCTGAAACTTCTTCCTGAGTTTAGGGTTTGGGTCCGGTCCGGTCTGCCTGAATATGTCTTGAGTTATATAGGTCAGCAAAGTTATGTAAACATAATTGCAGGTAAATGAGGTGTGTGTTTAATGTTCTTGTTTTCGCTACTTTTTTATGTTATTGAAGTCAGATTCCGTCAAAGGCAAGGTATTGTTTGTGGAGTTTATTTAATAATTTTGATTTGTTTGGGTTATTAAGAATTGTATTCATAGCAACATATCGAAGTAGTGAACGGGTTTGTAATTTCAAATTCACGATTCATGAATACGAGTGTAAACGAGTCAACTTTTGTGAAAAACTTGAGTCCGACTTGCTAACAGCTTGAATCGAGTCAAGCTTTAACATAACATCGAAGTTGTTTACATATAGACTTATAATAAGCTTATTTAATAAATAAACGAGCTCGAGAACAACTTCACTTGTCCTGCTCAAGTAATCTCCGAAGTTGTTTACATGTAGACTTATAATAAAGAGTTAATTGCAGTTTGTGTCCCTGCGGTTTATGAACAGGAACCACTTGTGTCCATCTTAAAAAATGAGCATGTTGAGCCCTTATGGTTGTTGAACTAGATAAGTTTGCGTCCTTGAGTTTTTCATTTTAAGAAAAACTGAAATCCTTCTGTCCTGCTTTGATTTTCTAATTGCATCCTTGTGTTGCATCCCAGCAATTTGTATTCCTCTGTCTATCCCCCTCTCTCACCGCTTCCCCCAATTTCTCCATATTCGGTTTGTTTGATCAGAGGGGGAAGGTCGAGTGTGATAGGGCTAAATAGAGGAATGCAAAACTCATAAGCACAATTGTGAAATGATTTTGGAAAAAAAATTTTATTTCAGCTGTTTCTCATAACAGGAAAAAAAAAAGACAGAAGGGCGCAAACTGATCACGCTCGACAACCACAGGACCACTGACTTTTTTAAAAGAAAGGAACTAGTTCCCGCCCGTAACTATCTGCACTTTTGTATTTAACTCTAAAACTATCTGCACTTTTGTTCTCTCTCTCCCTCTCTATATATATATGTGTGTGTGTAATTAAATTAACATACAAGTAATAAAGAAGCCAAACTCAATCTTAAAAAACTAGTAACAAACGGCTTAGCTAAGCGTGGCTCATTTACATTATACTTGGTTTCTATGTCCAAACTACTAACGAGATGGATTAGTGTTTTAGCATTTGTTACAATAATGACATCTCTTCACACCATAACATGTATTAAGAAAACAAATGAGAACAGTAACATGTATCGTATATGAATCCCTTAAAGTCCAAACAAATCATGTCTTTTTCTACACAGCAAAAGGATGACATCTAAATCTCAAATCATTCAACCTTTTAACATCATTCGACGGCAATATCACCAGAGCCGAGTTGATCGAACTCTCCACCCGGCCACTCAACCCGACAACTGTATTCACAAGCGGCTCACAAAACCTCATTTCCTCTACCTTAAACCTGTTTCCTCGTATAACTTCAATCTGATTTTGTAAGTACTTCCTAAGACTAGCTTCTGCTACATTAACCAAACCGAGAGAAATACTTGTGTGCATCATCTTTGTAACAACTAATCCCGCTAACATCACCTGATCCGCCTTTACAAGCTCACATATATAACAAGGTAATAGAATCATTTTGAAAACAGACCACACGTCCATCTCGTGGTCCTTGCTTTTATTCTCTGCCTCTTGACTTTTACCAGAGAAACACCCGACCATATAACTTATATATGAAAAAATGGTACCGTATGAAGGTTTGGTCACGATGGTTGATATCAAGCCCGATGATAATAAAGTACTAAACAGCCCGTGATCGGTTAAAACCGGGCTCGGTATGTTTCCTTGCTTTAATTTATCCTCCACAAAGTCCAAACACTCCATTTGTATGTTTTCATAAGGAAGTAAACCCGAAAGTTTTACAGCTGTAAAATAATCTACCTCGAGTAATGATTTGGTCAAATGTCGGGTAGAATCCTCGGTCAACAAGACCCCGTTTCCTTTTAATTTGGATTGGTCGATGATCTTCAAAATGTCACTGAATTCTGATAACGATGCTAGTTTCTTGAAAATTAATGACCAGCACTCGTTTAAAGAATGAACCAAAAGGATCTTTTTGTCATTTGTGGTTTCTTTTTCTCCCAATTCTTCTTCTTCTTGGAAGTCTTCCCATCCTTCATCCCAATCATCGTTGCCCCAATCATTCCCGACAGGCGCTCGTTCCGAGTTTGTTACCTCCTCTTTTGCATTTAAACTACCAAAAAGCCCTTCCCACTCTCCTAACACGGCTATTAAAATATCAACATCGGATCGTGAAACAACATTATCAGATATCTTTACAAAAGAAGAGACTGCAGAATCAAGGGTAGAAAGTTCATTTGGAGATATTTCGAGGTTCGGGGAGATATTTGATAGCAGTTGTGACGATTTTAAAGCAACCAAAGTGTGTGTGAAACTTTTCGGTGCACCTTCATTATCTGGTGCGGTTTCATGGTTTGAGTTTAAAGATCCCATGCTATCCCACCCAACCCACGGGTCAACATTGGCCCGAAGCTCGCTAGAAAAGGAAGTCAAATTCGTGGTCAACGCCGTTACAAACTGCATAAGCTCCAGCATATGAACACGAGCATGACTCGGGATTTCCATGTCGTCAGAAAATCGAACCAATCGATCCCAAACAGTACTTCTAACATTCCTTAATTCCTCCAAATCACCATCTAATTCACTCAAACTCGATAAAACCCGATACAAAGACAAATGTTCACGGGACCCACGAGCTAAATCCTTCAACACGGGTTCCAAGATTCTTATGTAAAGACAGGGCAGATCCGCAATATATTCATAATGCCTTTGAACCACAGGTGATAAAATTGTGTCGGGAAAACGCGAAATCGAAGCATGATAAACACACGATATCGCATTAAACCGACACCCGGAAAACACCATCGATTTACAGAAATTAAGAATTTCGGTGTACACGTCACCTACGAGACCCGAATCTATATAAGCAAAAACCGAAGCCCATCCTTCACTTACAGAAATCTTTCCATCTTTGACCAAGTCAACAAAAGCTTCAAGACAGATCATCACACACCCGGGAGAGAATAGATCCACATCATCAGAAGATACAAATTTATGTAAATCGTTTATTAACCGAAGCCAGAAATTAATAAGCATATCGAGATCATCCTTCCAATTTGGATCTGATGAAAATTTACCAAAATCGCCCTTCACTGATGGAGTTATTTTGAAAAACTTCTTCACGATACCCGTTACCGAAGCACCAGGATAAGCAATAAGTTTTATATACTTTTTGCAACGGTCGTATGTACTTTCAACCTCGTTAATGAATAACCGAAGGGTTTCTGGGTTTTCAAAATGAATTTCTGATTTTGCATTATTTTCTAAAGCGGTTAATGAGCTCGATACATAATACCCGTACACGTATTGCCATTGCACAAGACCCTCAGGAACCCGATCTTTATACATCCCGGTTAGGGTTTTCATCAGCTCTGCAAGTGGTTCAACACTTGTTTCATTTACATGAGTGTATACTTCATCTCTAACACATGCTAAATTTGGACCGAATAAACCGGCGATATTTTTGAAGTTTAAATCTTTGATGAATGAAAGTTTACTGCATTCTTGCTCCATGATGTTGTAAAAACTGTCCAGCTCATCAATTGTCAAATGTGTGGGACCCGGGTTGATGGTCGTTAAGAGTTCTGTTTTGTCTTCAACTTTTGAGAAACAAATGGAGAGGAGATTATATATGTAAGCGAGACGTTGTTTATCCTGCCCGTTTATTTCAGGGTACACGGATACGGAGATTGTTTTGAAAACTTCTTTTGCAGAATCAAGTATTTTGGTTTCGAATTGTGCGATTTCGGATTTGATGTCATCAACGGTCCAGATGTTAGAAAGAAGAGTTGAACTGAGGAATTTCAATAGTACCTGAATGTGAAAGATACGAAAATGAAAAACATTTTTTTTAAATAAATAGATAACTTGCATTTTGAGTGTTAGCCAGAGGTTATATATTTGCATACCTTGGTTTGATCTAAGCCATAGTCTGAAGCTAAAGTCAACACATCTTTTAGAATTTTCTTTTTCTCTGTTTTGACCGAGTCAATGAAGTCGAATATTACACTCTCCATATAGTCAATGTCTCCAGATAAAAAGCGTGTTGTTTCAATACCAGGAATAACTTTCTCAATTGCTCTTGTATGATCAGCCACACGTTTTTGTTCCTCTAACTTTGACTTCCATTCTCTCCAAAATGATGCCTGGGCTTCGTCAATTTTGTTGCGTTCATCTATTATAGGAATGTAAAATATAGAAATGATAAATCATAAATGGTTAAATTACAGCACTAATATGTACAGAGATTACTTTGCTGCCACAACTTTAGAAGAGAACTATTGAGAACATAAAAAGAATGTGCGCAGCAAATTGCAATTGAAGGTAGTGATTTCGATACATTTACTAGTAAATGGGGACTTGGTTATATATCATCTCTAATGGGTCATATCGATGCAAAGGTAACATTTTTGACCAATTTACTTATTTGATGAGTCAATTCGAGTTATGTTTTATCTCCAGCATGCCATATATATAAAAGCTAACAAGTTGGTTAAAATGAAGGGGTCAAATGGTTTGAGTATCGCCGAAAGTTTAACTTTAATACATAAAAGATATCTGGTGAACATGTTTCAAAAACTAATTAGTCATACAAAAATCAGATTGTTTTTGACAAGTTTGCAAGTCAACCCAACCAGACCCACAAATTTTCCCACCTGTAATTGCAATATACAAAAAAAATACCTGAACTTAGTGACGTATATTTCTCTTGGAACTTTCTTAGCAGCAACTCCCTTCGCTGAGCTGGACCGTCACACTCGCCACTAGAGTTGTGCAATATACTATAAATCATCCCCAAATTCATCATGCTACATGTCTCATTATAGTCTTCCCTTGATCTCACCTGTTCTTCAATTATTTGCACACCATAGAATGAATCATTAAGATTTAACAAAAACGAGCACCCTAAAATGTCTTCCTCTTCTGTGACAGGTGGCGCCATAACTGTCTTTGCTAAAGAAGCAATCAAATTGTCTTTAGGAGAAAAATCATTTCTTGCCAACCAAGAGAAAATCGTCGACATTGCTTGTGTACCAAGAAACTTGTTAACCTTTTCCGCTTCCTTACCAAGTTCAAGTAACCATGGAAGTCGTAAAGCCACAAAAGTCAACACTTTACTGTTTTCTTTTAACAAAGAGTCAAAGTCAGAATCATTTGTTTCAGATAACAAGTTAGCTATATCAGAAAGTGTCGTTTTAATGGTTTTGAAATATGGGTCTTGTTCAAGATTTGCGTCGACCTGCCCGGATGAATCTATTAGATCAACTGTATCGTGTACTGATAGTTCCGGAACGTTCTTTCCAGTGAACTTGGTCAGCTTTTCACATTGGCTTTGCATGTCTAGATCTTTCCATGCATGTAAGAGTTCACTGATTGAATCCTTATCACAATGGCTCAAAGCAAACCCTAGAAGTTGTTTTCTAGAATTAATATCCATGTTTTCAAGAGCCGGCCCCCGTGCAAGTGCGGTACATAAATCCCAAACGGTTCCGTGACCCTTCTTTGCCATAATAAGACAAAGATCAAAAGCGAGTTGAAGATCTCCAGCAACTGCTGCTTCCCTTGCTATAGCTTCTTGGACAGATGAGATTTCATCTTGAGAGTTGAGTCCAAGAAGTTTGGCGATTTCAATAAGCTCATCAACATTGGAGTAGGCCCCACTCTGAGTGGTGATTGCTAATTTGATGATTTCCATTGGGTCTTTGATTTGCCTAAATTGCATTGGAAGAATGTTTACACCTAATCTTGGGAGTTTAACAGTTAAAGCATCGATCATATCCGACTCTTTCATCATGTTTCTACTGCTTGGAAGAATATTTAGACATTCCTTTGCCTTCCAGATCTGAAACAAGTTCCAAAATTGTGCTTTTAAGTTAACTTTGAGGCATTAATTTATATAAATTTGATTCAGGTTGTCATCTCTATTGAATCAAAACAGAGTAATAAGAAACCAGCTTAAAAGTCAACAGGCCAAAAGCTGCCAAAGTGTAATTTACTAAAAAAAAAACCCTCCAAAATCTATTCAAAAAATTATATTCTTATTGAAATCATATACTAAGTGCATTTTGCATTATATATATAGCATTAATAGTGCATTTTTGGTTTTTGTGCCCAAGATAGTTTTCTTATTTGTTTTTGTTTTTAACTCCTATTTGTTTTAATTTTTTTTAGATATGTTGTTTTATTAATATACTAATTAATTAAATTTTAAATAATAATTTTAAAACATGTTTCGATATCCTTTTGAGCAATTACTACTTTATTTATTTTTGGCTTTGTTAATTTTGTACGGATACCATAACTAACCGAACCAATACGACCAAATTCCTGTTGTGTCCCCACCGCAGCACACTGGTTGAATACCGCTAGTTTTAGACAATAATTATTTATAAAAAAATCGTTTTTAAGTAAAAATATGATACAAAAGGTGTTCAGTAGAAAAGGACAGATTTACAAATCAACTCAATGTTGAAGAATATGCGCACATATAATAAAACTAGAGGTGGAAAATTTACCCGTTTACTTACGAATTGGTCAAGACATGTATTTTAATGCATACAACCATCCAAAATTGGCTATTTCAATTATTAAGACTGTAGTAACAAAACTGTAACTGTAATCATATTTAGTTCGTTAACCGAACCTGACATGACCTGTACCAAAAATGATATGTTCCGACCCATTACCCAACCCACCCTGATAACAGAACGACATAAAAAATGTTACTTACTTCTGCACTAGATAGGCTAGAAGCTGAGAAAAAATACTCTCGTGCTGCCAGAATGATGATATTTTCAGCCTTTTCTGTTGGCAGCGCCACAGAACCAGAGCCTTTTAGATAGTTTCTAGCAAGTGAGAATTTCCCAGCTTTTAATAATCCCCTACAGAACTCGATCAGCATGTATTCTAAATCAACAAAAGGAAATGCCTTTTCCTGCAGGGACTGGAAATCTCGCCACATATTTGCCCAGTCAGCGTCTGTTCTGCCAGGCTGACGACGGATAAACTTTGACAGGATAAGACGGAGAATTTGTTTCACGCTTTTGCTATCTGATTGTGCCTCCAGGAAGAAAGCAATCGGCTTTGGAACCTGAATATATAAAAGTACCCTAATATATGTAATTTGATATATATAAATTGTCATATAAAACTAAAACTGTTTTGACTGTTTATCAACGTATCAACATAAAGTTCAAAGTTATGACCTATGACAGATAACATTAGCAAGTGCCACATGTCAGGCCATCATTAGTAGAGTACAAAAAAACAAGATGATCTATCTAACCTGAAAACCAGCAGTCACTAATGAGTACAAATGCATACCTGGTACAAAGCCAACAGTCGTCCAGCCTCAACATGCCCTTCTGCAACTTTAAGTTGCTTTTTAAGGCCCTCTACTTCATAACCTGCTCAAATGTAACATTGTTAAGTAGTTAGCAAAACGCGACCCAAAACTAACAATCTTGCTATAACTCTATGCACACTCGCATTCTTGAAAATATGCACTCATGAAGTCATATATTCAGAAAAACTCAAAAACAGTTGACCTTTTGAACCTTAAGTATTCTTGATTGTTAGAAATCAACACCAGACAGTTACAAGATTGTGACCCTAAAACTCTGTTCCAAAGTTAAGTTATGGGGGGAAAGGAAAAGAAAGTGGTGGGAGTTGGGGAGAAAATGGTGTTCCATAGATTTTTTTTAGAAGGAAAGGAAAAGAAAGGAAAAGAAAAGGATAGCAAAAAGATGGGTTTTGTTTTCCTTCCAAATTGGAGAGAATCAGATGGAAAGGAAAGGAAAAATGTTATACTTACCATATTGCCCTCATTTTAATTAGATTAGGTCAAATGTTTCAGATGCTCTCCAAACACAACCATCGTTCATCATCAATTTCCTCAGACACCCCAAGCATAACCAGCTGTTCATCAAGTACTCCGACGCCCCAAGCGTATACGTGCTTCAGTGCCTGTTCTTCTTTTATCAGGTATTTTAAAGTTAATCTCACTTTGTTTTGATTTTACATCTTATTCAATTAGGGTTGTAGTGACCGATTAAGGAAGAATTAATATGGTTTCTCTTGAGATAATTAAATATGTAATAAGAACTTTGATGTAAACGACAACAATGGTATGCATCATATCTAGAAGTAATTGTCAAATAAGACCCCACCAAGAATGTAGTAGTTGATGAAGTTGCAGGCTATGTTGTTTGTTAAGTTGTTAGCCTTTTGAATTATATAACTTGAAATTCAATGTTAAGTATGCATCACTAAAAATGTAATAATCAAAAGCTAAATCTTTAGCTGCACTATTAATTGATTCCCTATTTGGCTTGTATGTAGAACTGTTTCACGGAGCAAATTAGAACAGTTTATTAAACTGCATGCCATATAATTAGCTGCACCATTAATTAAAAGGTGCATATATCATTTGTAGGGAAGCCATATAGTTAGGCTGTAGGTTATATTTTGTAGATGTTAAACCATATATTTTGGATGTAGTAAACCTAACCTGCATTACTTCTAAAGATAATATTACCATAAGTTTTGCATTTAAGAACATATCAAAATATTAGAAGAAATAAACAGACGCTAGGCCCGCATATGACAATGGCAGGTAAGAACATAGTTAAATTTAATTGTGGAAGGAAGGAAGAATGAGGTTTCAACATGTTTAAGCGTTGAGACTCGTTTAAGACTACAAAGGTAGAGATGGCTTAGAGAAACGAGTAATGGACACTTGGGAGTAAAGTAAGGGTATAATGGTAAAACTGAAACTTTTCTTTCCTTTCCTCCCAACTAGGTGACACATAAAGTGTGAGCTTTTCTTTTCTTTCATTAAACTAGGGAACACCACAAAAAATCATATATTTTCCTTTCCTTTCTCTCCTACCTTCCTTTCTTTTCTTTTTCTCTCTTTAAATGAAACTCTGGAACAGAGTGTAAATAAAATTGATCATTTGTAACCAAGAAACTATGATACGTGTTCCATATGAACAATCATTCACTTACAACTGTAAGTTTTTTTTTCATTTTTTTTCTTGCGTGTGCCCTCAGCCAGAAGGCTTCGGGCGCAACTTGCGTTCAAAAACTCGATGGTTCAACAAATTTAAGAACTATTTAGAAATAATGTATGCATAGGTCGCCCAAGTTATCAGAAGTTTTCACTTCTAGAGTTGTAAAATGACAAAAATAAGCTGAATCTACTCATTTACGTTTTGAAAATCCATTGGATTTATTTTTCTGAGAAGATTCGGTGGCACTTTTGTCATTTTGACAACTCTAGATGAGACATAAACTTTCAAATGCTTACCATCCAAAAGTGGAAGTCTGAACATTATTGTGGCCATAGTACTCCATTTATCAGTAGCAATACATAAATACAAACACTGAATCGCACAGTCTACTGCTTCAGCTTCATTTCTGAAAAACATGCTTCCAGAAAACTCATTGCATCCTTCTTCAATAACTACCAAACAGACCTCAATCTGATTCTCCATAGCAATTTCTTTCATCCATCTGACTAAAAACCAATCACCAGTACCATCAACTACTTCATCCCCAAATTTCGTGTGCATAAATGGTAGTGCTATATCTCTTAATTTTTTTATTACATTTTCCTCATTGAACCCTTTAAGCATCATCTTGAACTTTTCATAATCAGACAACTTTTCCCATGTGGCTAAACTCAAGCTAAAATTCACATCATGATCATCATCATCAGAGTAAATTAGCTGTTGCAAATAAGATATAAGCGTGTGAAACTCTTGCAATTCGTTAAAACCCTTCCGGCAAGCAAAATCAACCAATGATAAACTGTTGTCCAGTTGTCCACTTAGGGTGTCCATTTCTTTAGCTCTATGTTTGTACCAGATACATAGTTCACTAACTGATGGCCATTTGTAGCCCATTAACTGCTTCACAATCGGTTCGGTTTTTATCTGAATGGCAGTTTCATGATTTTCTGGGAGGGTATTAATGTAATTCACCATTTTTTCATGCTCAACCCAGTCTTCTTCTCTTAGATAAGTAACTTGAGGAGAACTACCGGGAAGCAGCTGTGCATATGTCTGAACCGGGACAGTTTCAGGGATGGATGCTAGAACATCGAGCATGTAAGGAGATATTGAATAAGGATGGCGCTTGAAAAGAAGATTTAAAGCTCCAATTTTCCCACTTTCTGCAAGTGCAGTAGCAGCTTTGTTAATGGGTAATGAGCGGAATTTGCTGTAATCCTGTGCAGAAAACCTGAAAGAAGCTAAGTCAATGTGTCCAAGTAAGTTAAAATTGGTGGGATTATTAAAACATATCCACAGTGTCCATTTGATGTAACAATTGCGGATCGTTTACTTAAGAATGAGTCGACTACTCAATTCGGGTAATGTTTTATCTCTAACGGGTTATACGGGTCAAATAAATATATCGCCTTATAGACAGTTAAAACAGTCGGGCGGTTTTGCATATAGGCTGGAAGGCATAACAGAAGAAAGTAAATGGGATATCCTTGGGTCAGGCGGGGCCATGTGTCAGCTATATGAGAAAAAAAAACAATTATGTTGAGCTTGATAGTTTTAGTCCCTGAAGTTTTAAAAAGTTTATTTTTGAAAAAATTTTAACTTTTCTGAATGTTTTATAATATTGTAAACTAAAAAAAGGCCCCTGGACTTTCAAGGTATTATAGATTATATAAGTAAGCATTTTTTCTAAAAAGATTTAAAATTTCCCCTGTTTACGTAAAAATATACTTTTACTACATGACATGTAATTTATTGATTCTGGGCATGCTTTTAAGAGGAATTTTATACATTATTTATATATGTGTATTTTATATTAATTGGTTGAAATTATTAAGGTTTATAAAACCATCAACATTAAATTATCTGTTTAGCACGTTTAGAAAACTGTCCTTCTGTAAACATTATAGTATTTTAATCAAACTAAAATGCAAGGATGTTATGTGTTAAGTTGAAGGTTCATACGCAGTTAAGACAAGATCCTTATGTAGAGAACACCAATGCCGTGTATAAGCTAAGATTATGATATGCTACAGGTATTCAAGGTCTGAGTGATGGATAGACATTTGTGTCTCCAAGTGCATGCAATTAAGCATTATTAGGTATACATGCCTACTAATTATTTTGCGTGTTTAAAGTGAAGTGCTATGTAGCTTAACTTCTTATGTACAAGAAACAGAGAAAGCATGTCAAAATGTTGTACCAAACAGCCAAAACTGGAGCAAATCAGACTGCTCGGCCGATTTGAGATTTATATGGTTCAGTTCACGGTTAAAAACCGGGTTTATCTGTTTGGCTCATGTTGTGTTGCTTAGCGCATCAAAGTTCAATGCACGAAGGCTTTATGTAGGTTAAACTTTAAATTCACTACTTTCTTAAAAAAAATAAAGTTCAATATATGAGATTATGCACCAAGTATAATTAAGATTTAAGATGCAATTATGTATGGCCTCATTACCTGCCCATATTTATTCCAAGGAATGTCTCCAGCCTGTCTTTAAATTGTAACATCTTGAGTCTTGCCAAACGGGAATCCCAATTTGGGCTACCCTTTTCATCTACAACCTCAGAAAACATATAACTATTTGTTAACTGGAGACCATAAGCAAGTAAAGCCCTAACTGCATCTTCAGTTGGTCCAACTCTATCCACACACTCTGAAAGTACAAAATCTTGATCTTTAATAAGTGAAAGAAAGATATTAATTTCACGTTTTCCTTGTGAAGAATGCAGCCACTGTGCTTTCAACACTTCATCTTTATCCAGCCCATGATGATCAGCTAGTTTAGCTGCATCCTCAAACTGCTGCCCGGTAATTAAAATATCATAAAGTTCCTGAGCAGATCTTTTTGAAAATGACATCAAGCTCCATTGCAGTTTACCACTGTCAAATTGCTTATACTTTTCAACTGTTACTGGCTCATAGAGAACTAAATCGGACGGTTCAAAACTCTTTACAGATGATTTACTTTCTAGAATAAATATACATCCTGGTGATGATGGCACTCGCTCTAAAATAGGCAAAGAGTATTGATAACCATTTTCTAAAACCTTAACACCAGTATTGACGTCATACATAGTAATTTTGCCACTTCTATTAGCAATGACAATGATATGATCCATCCACCATGTAAAATCTGTTGTATTGTTTAACTCGTTCTTTTCTTTGAAATAAACTTCTGAAAGTGAATCTTCATCATTTAGCTTATAGATTGTCAAGCATCCTCTCAAATCCAATGTAGCAACAAATTGTTTTAGTGGTGAAAATTGGACCTTTGGGGATGATATTTGATCTGTATACCCTTTTGTTTTAGTGTAGAGACCTTCAAACTCAGCAGAACACACTTGTTGTAAGCCTGCTTGTCGACTCCATTTCCAAAGAGAAATATTGTAAGGTCCTAGAAAGGGTAGAAAAGAAATAAACAATTTGGCAATCTGGTTTTATGGGAAGAAATATAACAAAAACATCCTTGACATCATGTATATTACCAATGATGGCGGTGGAGGTTGATGTGATTGCAACAGGACTACTAACAATAGCAAGCAACAAGCTATCTAGATGATATCCACAACAACTAACATTATGAGGAAACTGCTTATGTAACAATGAGCCCGAGCCCAAATTTGAATTGCTCAGAGAGGCACTTGGGTCCTGACTAATCTCAATATCATGAACTGACCCATCTGATGCAAGTATGCTAAATGTACACCTGTAACATAATAATAACACTAACAATTTAACCGATATGAACTTGGTTATAATTAGGATACAAATTATGGGAGATATAGTACTTACAAACAAGACTTCTTCTTATCCTTATTATTATGAATAACAAAACTGACAATTGGCAAAGGCATTTTTAAATGCTGCTTTGTAATTCGGGTTATTTCATCACCATTTGCCCTTATAAAATAAAGGGTGTCGGTATTGTCAAAAACTCCCAAAATGTCATGATCCTCTGACCAGACTCCAAACATGAAAGTGACCAGGGAGTTACCTGACATAGCATAGCAAAAATTAGTCATCCATGTTATAAACATAGAGTGCTAAAATAATGAACACGATAGCACCATAATTGTAAAATAAAGACATTCAAACATGTTCAGGAATCTTACTAGTAAATATCCCACAAGGCTCTTGATAATTATCATCTATGTGTAAGAACGTTATCACATTTCCAACTGCTACAGCCACATGTTCGCCATTTGGAGAGACGAAAATTGATGTCCATTTGCTTAACTTCTGAGCATGCCGATTTGTAGTCCATTTCTCTCTAAATTCACTGAGACCTTCACAGTACGATATAAATAAAACATTTTTCTCTAAGCACATATACATTGAAAAACTCACATTACATGTAAGAAAACACACCAGCATATATCTAAATCATATATGAAACAGATAACAAAAAATGAAAAGGTATACCTTTTGTTGAAAGCAGTCTAAGGAAGCTTCCTTTAGTGCTTTCATTTAGCTGGAATTTCAATCAAAACTTCCATTAAATTCATAAACTATGAGAAATCAAAGCAAATTCACGAGCTAACAAATCTTGATCACAAATGAAATAAATTGAACCTCTTGGTGATTCAAGGGGTAGTTGCATGTGTAAGGTCTAGAAGCATGATGACGAGTCTCGTAGAGAACTTGAGAATCACTCCTTCCCCCCTCAATTTCCATTTTTAACAAGTATGAACAACTTGCTACTGCTACTGCTACTGCTGCTACACAGAATCAAAAAAGGGGTCCCACCAGAGATCTCACAAAGAAAAACTGTACAGAAGACAAAGAGGATACTAGTGAAACAATGAAAGTACTTGCCATATCCAAGTTTAACTGTGTTTTCTCTTTTTTGCTTATTATATGCAGATGATCCACTACAATGTGCCTTAAGGTATAATCAGTGTCTTCAATATTACCAGATAATGAGATAAACTACTAAGAAAATGAGGCATTGATAAATCAACAAGAATTGCCCAATGTTGTCAAAAGCCCTTTGGGCATGCGCCTACGCCCTTGGGCAAGGCAAGACGCAGGGAAAGCGCCTTGCTTCCAACCAGGCAATCCGGCGACCTTCAGGCAAGATTCCCGCCTCAGATTCCGGCCAAATGCTGAAAGCTTTGGCAAGAGTCTACAAATTCTAGGCAAATTGGTCTACAAGACTACAACATCCAAAAATGGCATAAAATCATCCTAACATATGCCTAAACAACTCTAACCCCCCCACCCCAAAAAAAAAAAAAAAAAAAACCATATGTGTATCATGCTATGCACCTTGCTTATCACAGGCCCTCGCTTTAAGCACCTTGCTTATCACAGGCCCTCGCTTTAAGCACCTTGCTCCATTGACAGCTATAGAATAGCCCTAAAAACAGCAGTATAAAACAAGAAAATGAGGCATTCAAGAACTTACCTTCATCTTAGCATATATGTGCCTCACTTTCAATGTAAATAAATTTGTTCTCTCTGTTTAAAAGCTTAACTTCCTATCAGATCATTAAAATTCTTCAATTTACAGTGCATGTTAAATCATTAACAAAAGGTCATTAAGTCCGTAACTATATCATTACATTTAGGGTTTTTTATAGTAATTAAACAACATGCAGCATAAATTAAACGATTAATCGAATGTATATAAAACTAGAATCACTACATTGAGGATGTCATAGTAAAATTGAACTACATGCAGCTTAAACTAAACAATTAATCATTTGTATAAAAACTAGAATCGTTGCATTTAGGACGCTATACTGAAATTGAACTACATCAGCTTAAATCAAGCAACCAGTCCATTGCATATAAAACTAGAATCATTACGTTGAGGATCTCGTATTGTAATTGAACTGCATACCGCATATATTAAACAACTAATCCTTTGTATATAAAACTAAAATCATTACACCTAGGGTTTTGTATTGTAATTGAACTGCATACAGCATAAATTAAATAATTAACCGAATGTACATGCAAGTAGAATCACTACACCTAGGGTTTTGTATCGTAATTGAACTAAACACAGCTATAATTAACTAACTAGCCAATTAACCAAACGCATATGGTCATGTGGACTTAGAATCACATTAGCTAACAGATGAGCATCAAACTACCTCATCGATGCATCCAAAACTGCAATAACTGAGAAACGAAGCCCTAGATCCACAATTAGGTTAAAACTGATAGCAATTAGGATCCGAGATCCGAATTAGGTTGATCCGATGAGCCTGCAACACACCGATTAACTGCCAAGGGTACCCATTCGTGTATCTGTAACGTTTTCGTGCTGTTGTTCTTCTAGTGGTTCAATAATAATAATATTAATAATAATAATAATAATAACAATAATAATACTGTGTAATTGTGTAAACTGGTGAGGTGTGACTTTTGGGCGACTGTGATTCAGAAGATGAACGTAACAGAACGGTTTTGTATAACAAGTGGCTCTAGGTACGTGATATCGAGCCGCTGGTTAGACCACTCGACTAGGCTCGTCGGTTTGGTTTCGGTCGAAGAACGACAAAATCGGGTTTCTTTAAATCGATTATTGTCTAGTTCGGTTTTAATTGGTTCCGGTGAAATAATTCTTAAATGGACAATTTGTTCATTTTCATATCTGGTTTTTTTAAAGTGTTTTTTTAAGTGATTCGGCTGGAAAGACAGAGGTTTTTGCTCTGGAAGGTTGTGGTTCGAACGAGTGGTTAATTTGAATGTGAATCAAGCCCTAAACGTGACCAATTCATATCAAATTTTCAAGGTGTTACACGTTATTTTACACGGTTCTAATTAGCGTCACTTAATTTATGTTCCCATAACTCATCGTTAAGACGTTAATATCCATAGCCTCAATTAACATCCCCTTAACAAGGCAAAGCGATATATTTTATGGCAAGATTCATCTTCCATGTAAATCATTTGTTATGAGTATTTTCAATCATATAGCATGATTGTCGCTTAGTTTTATATCAGCGTCTCTAATTAAACTACCTTAAGGTTAACATCCTACAATATCATTCATCAATCTTTGGCTGCCAAATAATCCATATTATCACCCATACTTGTATTGCTACTATGAGACTGAGTTACACGCTACCACAAGCAGGCAAAGACAACACATGATTATTAATCCATCATTAATCAACCATGTAACTACATACATTTCAAGTATCTCCATACTCGTATAACAACTTTAGATTACCGCAATATCATAAACCAGTCACACAGCACATATAACGATAATGCATATTAAATCCCATAATGTCACAAACCAATCAAATTAGCAATTGCTATGTATTAATTACATATATATTAACAAGAAGAAAAAATATTTTTTATTGTGGTATGCTTGTGTATATTCATTCATTAGTACACATATAATCATAAAAAAAAATTTTAACCTTTGTATCAAATTATTTCTCATACTCACAATTTAAAAAAGCAAAACCTTATCAAAAGCTTTGATACCATAGGCCAAAAGGCTATTTGTTACATATAATCATATGATACATCATATCACTGTTGTTTGTTTAAATTTGCTCACGTTAGACATAAATTTCACTGACAAGAATGGTGTATATACCCATACACGAATGAACTCATTGTATCAATTTTTCAATCCACGAATAACAATTTATTTATTATTATTTTTTTGTTATATACATTTTCTTCACGATGAAACGTAGGTAAATCCCGCCAATTGTAGTTATAAAACCTTAGTGTATACTTACTTTGTAAAATTTTTAATAAATGTCATTTGGCAATGTAGTAAGTTTATTGCCTTTTCGAAAGAAGACTATGATTCAAATCATGACATTTGCGTACATTGTTTATTGGAGTTTTTTAGAAGTTGGAAGTAGATGGACGTATGAGTCGTCGTTTGAAAAAAAAAAATTAATAATATGTGACAAGTGTAGAGAGCCATCATTAAGTAATAATTATCTTGCTAGATAAATTACTTGTAATTTGTAAGAAAAAAGAAAAGTATTTATTTTATATAAAACTCTTTTATATATTCAAAATCCAGGAACATGTTATAGCTTATATCATGTGTTGTGGAACCCCTTGACGCCTTACCCTCCACCCTGGATTCATTTGACTGGGTTGCAGGCGATGACGCCCCCCCCCCCCCAACTGTCGTTATACGATGATACTCAAAGGGGCTCTGCCCTATTTTTGAGATGATGTGGGAGATGGCACCCCCTCTTCGGCGTCAATTTGGACACCGTAGCACTCCACCTTATAAAAGTATTGTTTTTGTTAAGTAAACTTGAAGAATACAATACTAAAGATAAATTACTAATTTGTAACAAAAAAGAAAAGAATTAATTTGCGTTATAGTTTTTTTTTTTTTTTGCTTGTTTTATTTTGTGCTTAGCTTTTTGCTAATTCGTCTTCTTGTGAATATTATACCATCATTTAAAAATAACCGTGAGGAAAAAAGAAAAGTATTAATTTTATATAAAACTCTTTAATACAATCAAAATCCAAGAATATGTTATAAGTTATAACCTAGACCGTGTGTTGTGAAACCCCATCTTGACGCCCTCACTCTCCTCATCGGATTCATTTGATAGGGTTGTAGACGATGGCATTCCCCTCTTCCGTTACTACTGTGACATTGTTTTCATAACCAGAACGGGCAGCGACCCGGACATGCGACCAGTGCAACCGATCGGACCGACCGAACAACTTTGGTAAAAAAAAATGACGCGTAGGGCTGGAAAAAAGTTTTTCAAATTTTTTTTTCATAGGAAACCGGTTCAACCGGTCCGGTTTTCCAGTCGAACCAGTTGAATCGGTTCAGACTGCCCGGTCCTCTAAGAGTCGAGCGAACTACACAGAACCGGACCGATCAGTGGACCAAATCCCTGTCGAACCGGTCCGATTTTAACAACATTGATTCAGAAGATGACGTGGAAGATGCGCCCCCTTTAATGCCCATTTATTTGAACACCACAACACTCAACATTACACTACATAATCTACGATACAGGTGGGCAAAAGAACCGGTTAACTAAACCGACCCTAAAATCAAACCGAAATCGAATCGGTTTGAAACCATATGTTCGAAACCATTTTGTAATTTTCTCCACCGAAACCGGTCAAAACCTGAACATAAACCAATCAAAACCTTAACCAACGCCAATCCTAACTTCTCAAGAAACCGAGTTCAACCCGAACTGAAGCTGATCATAAACCGTTTTTGACTTTTATTGACCAGCGCAAACCGGTTTTGGATTTAATCCGGCTTGTGCACCTCTAATCTACACCATATTTAATTATTTAATTATATCAACCCTTTAAGAGAGAATAATGATAATACTATTTTAGTAGTTAGATATTAATAATTACATGCTAATTAATTACTTGGTCAAAAGTCAAAATCGTTGACTACCAGTCAATTTACCAGAAAGAAAACTAATTAATTGATGAGGATACCGCGTCAAATATGAACTGTAAGCATTAATTAATTTAAATTCAAAGACTTTGAAGTCTTGGTTCACTTCATTTGTGATCACAATTAAACCACACATCATTTTCTCCGGCTGCCGGATGATCGCATTATCAGGTAATATCGAAGTTAGCCTGTGATCAGAGTATTGAATTTTGGATATCTGTGGTTGGTGATGGAGATAAGGGGTGTAAGAGCGGAGTATGAGCTCGACTAGGCTCTAGCTCGGCTTGTTTTCGTTTCGAGATATTTTTATTGTTTTATCTAACTAGACTTGAGATTGGCTCATTTATTTTTATTAATTTATTTATACAGTTGTTGGCTATTATTATATAATTCGAGAAAACCTTAATAAGCTTATAATAAGCCTAAGCTCGGGCTCGGCTTATTTTGGGATTCTTTTCTAAAGTTAGTACTCGGCTCGTGAATTGTTTTTCTAGCTCGCACTCGATTCTTTATTTTTTATTAATTAATTTACACACATTATTAACTATCTTTATGTAAAAACTTTAACAAGCCTCAGCTTGAGCTCAGGCTCGGCTCGTTTCTTTTTCTATTAATTAACTTATACACATTAATAATTATTTTTATATAATTTGAGAATAACCTTGCAAGCTCGGCTCCAGGTTGGGTTTGGCTTGTTTATTTTTTATTATTAAATTTATACACGTTCTAATTTTTTTTTTTTGTATTATTTGTGAAAAACCTTAGCAGGTCTAAGCTTGGTTCGAGCTCGAGCTCAGCTCGTTTATTTGTTATTAATTAATTCATACACATTACTAATTATTTTTATATGATTTGAGAAAAACATTAACGAGCCAAAGCTCAGCTCGAGCTCGTGTGTGGTACCATAAACAAGCCAAAAGTAGAAGTCTAAACGAGTTAAAACTTAAAAGTACATAGGCTCGTTAAGACTCGACGAACCTAAACGATCTTCCCATTCAAGGCTCGAGCTTGGGCTTGATAACTAAACTAGCTTTATTCGAGGCTCAGGCTTGGTAACTTAAAAAAATCATGAACCAAGAACCATGCACCGAGAAAAAAAGTAGTCGGGTATGTTGTATCGCTTTTTATGTCGTGTCAGCATTCTGGACAAAGATACGATATAAAAGATGAGACAACATATCTGACTATCTTTGTTTAGTTAAACCGATTATGTTTCTACATTTTTGTGAACCAATACTAATTTGAAACGACTTCGTTTTGCTATTCAGAAACGGCTATTGCCTATTTGCCGTAAACACTGCTTTTTTAATGAAATGCCAACTTGAAAGATACTAATATTAGTTTCTGATCTTGAACAATCTCAGCAACTTTTGAACATCTTGATTGTTGAAGATCATGAGTTCAGACACTCTTTCCGCAGCGGTTTCGATCACACTCGACACCATTACCGCCACAAAATCCGTCCATTACCAACAAGAAAACTTCAACAAACTCTCATCCTACTTGGAAAAAACAGCCTCCATATTACAACAACTACACAAACCCGACTTCAACGACTCCACAGCCTTTAAAACCGCCATCAACGAGCTCACCAAACATGTTTCACAAGCGAAAACACTCGCTCTCGAATGCACTACTAGAAACAAAATCTACTTGTTACTCAATTCCAAAAAGATTGTCACATTGTTGGAAAAGAACACGAAAGATATCGGTGGTGCATTAAATATGTTGCCTCCTTTGATATCCTTCAATGTGGTCGGTCAAGAAATCAAGAAACTTTGTAACGAAATGCTGGATTCGAAGTATCGAACGACATCTATAGAAGATGACATCAAAGAGAAGCGATACCCTGACCGATCATTCACGAACAATCTGTTAATATTGATTGCGGAAGCGATTGGTGTTTCGACCGAGCAGTCGGTTTTGAGAGCAGAATATGAGGATTTTAAAAAAGAGATGGAGAAAACGGATATGACCGCTGACGTGGCGGAATGTTTACAAACTGAACAGGTTGTTAGTTTGTTAGGAAAAGCGGACATTATTGCCACGGTGGAGGAGAAAGAAAAGAAATATTTTAATAAGCGGAATTCGTTGGGGAGACAACCGTTGGAACCGTTACAGTCGTTTTACTGTCCCATCACGGGGGACGTGATGGAGGATCCAGTGGAGACGCCAATGGGGCATAGTTTTGAGAGAGTGGCGATTGAAAAATGGTTAGCAGCCGAGAACAGTGTTTGTCCTGTGACGAAAACGCCTTTGAAGTCATCAGCATTGAGGACGAATAAGACGCTTCGGCAGTCGATAGAAGAGTGGAGAGATAGGAATACAATGATTGTTATTGGTTCAATGAAGTCGAGGATTGTTTCGAACGAGGACGAGGAAGTGATTGGTTGTTTAGGGAAGTTGGAGGGGTTGATATTGGAAAGAGATGTTCATCAAGAGTGGGTCATGATGGAGGATTATTTACCGATTCTTGTTACCAAAAATGTGCAAATTAGATCGCGTGTTCTCGTTGTTCTACGCATCCTTGCAGTCAACCATGATGACAGGAAGGTATATGTAACACCTTTTTTTAATATGTTTAGCTGAATGTGTCGTGTTCGTGTCAACTTGATTGGTTTACGGGTTGACCCTTTTAACCCGTGTGTTTAAATTTTCTAGTTTTTCAGAATGTGCTTTGTAAAATATACTATTTGGGTACTTTTATGTCAAATTTTAAAACTTTAAAATAAACTGACATGGTTTAAACATAATTGATTAAAAAAATAAAAAGTAAATTTAGATCAAATGAAAAAAAGAAGAGTAAACTGTGGTTTTCGTCCCTATGATTCGTCCAAATCTGCGGTTTTAGTCCAATAGTTTTAAATCTGCGATTTTCGTCCTTGTGGTTTCATTTCACTTGCAATTAAACCGACACCACTAACCTCGTTAAGTCTGGTCGTTAACCCATTAGCGTGCCCCTCACGTGAGGGGAAGTTTTGTCCTTTTTCTCTCCAAATAAACCCTAACTCGCAAGCCCCTTCGCTTGAGGGGCTAAGGTGTATTTGGGGAAAAAAGGACAAAATTGCCCCTCACGTGAGGAGCACGCTAATGGGTTAACGACCAGACTTAACGGGGTCAGTAGGGTCAGGTTTAATTGCAAGTGAAATGAAACCACAGGGACGAAAATCGCAGATTTGAAACTATTGGACTAAACTGCAGATTGGGCAAACAACAGGGACGAAAACCGCAGTTTACTCAAAAAAGAATTAAACACAAATTTTTCGAGTTAAACAGGTCCTGTTCGTGTCAACCCACGATTTACGTTTTTGTGTTCGGGCTGGTGAAAAATTTTCGGGTTCGTGCTGACTCAACCCACCAATGCGAGAACAGGACCTGTTTAGTAGTCCTACTTTCTTTCCTCTCTTTGTTCTTTTAACAAGTTTTGTACACATTATGATACATGAATAGACACAATTCACGCATATATGCATAATATATGAATTCAAGTATATGCTATATTTTAATGGTCATGTTACAATCTTAGATAAATACTCAAGTAAATATATGTTCCACATTTATGGTCATTGCAATATTAATAATACCATTTAGGAGTTTTATGAATTTTATGCATTAAAATTTAGCTTTGGGTGACATTCTGGCGTGTTCTCTTTTAGCTAAATTTAACTCGTTAGAGATATAACACGAAGCATATCAAAACGGTTCAAAATAAGTTGTTAACTTGCAGGAAAGCATAGCAAAAACGGATGATGCAGTCAAACTAATCGTGTGTTCCCTTGCACGAAAGATTGAAGAAAGTAAGTTGGCATTACAGTTACTTATGGAGTTATCAGAAAACGATTCAGCAAGAGATATGATCGGTAATAGGCCAAGGCTGCATACTTCTTCTTGTAACCATATCCGGCAGCGATGATCCTCAAGCTGCAAACGATGCGAAACGCCTTTTGGATAATCTTTCTTTTCTTAACCAGAATATTGTGCAGATGGCTAAGGCTAATTATTTTGGACCTTTGCTTCATCTTCTTGCTTCAGGTAAATAACTATTAATAATGAAAAGTCAAAATAGAACGGTATATAAGTCAGGTTTGACTTTTGAGGTCAAACTTTACTTTTTTATAACTAAAATGAACAAATTTCCAAATTTTGATTTGGAAATGAATGTGTCTAACCTCAAAGATGTTGTTTACATCCTTTCTTTGTAGCGAGCCATAAGTTTTTTTTTAAACTTTTATTATTTTTATTTTCTTTTTCCCACTTTCGAATATGTTGTTATGTATATGTATTCTAATCATGACCGTCTTTATCATTCTAAAAATATAAATATAAACTAAAGTTTTTTCAAAAAATATACTAATCATTTTAAACCGCCAAACTGGTTAAAGATGGCCCTAACTTCTAATCAATGCAGGGTCCGAAAGTGTTCAACGTTTGATGGTTGAAACATTATCAGAACTCGAGATGACAGATCATGGAAAGCTAATGGTTTGTGAGAACGATACGGTTTCATTACTCGTTATTTTGCTCTCTCGCAACGATATAAATATGAAAAAAGCAGCCATTTTAGCTCTCGAGAAGCTCTCGAGTGTGCCACAAAACGGGTTAAAAATCATCAAACAAAATGCAGCCGAGATCTTATTTGGAATACTCTTTCGCGAGAGCTTGTCAATCCCGAGCCTGGTTGAAAAGATTGTAGCCACTGTTATGAATCTAGCATTATCATTAACTTCACTAGAATCTGATCAAAGGGAGATTCTGTTTTTGGAATCTAAAGAAGATGTTTTCAAATTGTTTTCTTTGGTTTCATTAAATGGTCCAAATGTTCAACAAAGTGTTCTCAGAACATTTCTTGCAGTTTGTCAATCTACTTCGGGTTCGAACATCAGGAAAACGTTACGAAAGGTGCGTTCTTTTTATTTTACTCCGATTTCAACCCGTTTATTTACAATCTAGTTGATTCGGATTTTACTTTAAATGGTTAAAAATATAGCAAAAAGTATTTTTTAAGGATTAATTTCATATATACCTTCCTAATTACATACAATTACGTATATACCCTCCAAACTTAGTAATATCATATTTACTTTGTCAAAGCTCTCAAATTCTTATATTTATTCACACTACTATAAATAGTATGTGAATGTTATCATATATCATGTTATCACTAAATAAGCAAGTGGAAATGCTCTCTTCATTTATTTAAAACTTGTTTTGTTTTCTTATTTAATGTAGAATTGGTATATATAATAGTTTTAGGGTGCCTTCGTTTCACAAAATGGAATGGAATTGGAATTGGAATTTGCATAGGATTTGGAATCTGAACAGTCCCCATAGGAATTGGAATTTGAAGGAATTGAAATCCAATTCCATTATTGGTGTGTTCGTTTGAAAAATGAATTGGAATCGAGTTTTTTTTTAACGAGGATATGGGTGGAAACATTTTAGTTTTCTTTAGATTTTATGTTTTTTATTTATATTTTGTGTTATGATTTTTTTTATTATTTTTTTGAATTTTTTTTAGGGGTTTTCTATTAAGATCAAAACCCCTCAAAAAAATATTCAAAAATAATAATAATAAATTCATAACTCAAAATATAAATCGAAAACAAAAAAATTAAAAAAAGCAAAATATTTTATTCGTTGTTCTCGTTAAAAAAAAAACTTGAGAAAAGATTCCATCGAATTCACTTGAAATCCTCCACATTTTGGAAGGATTTAGAATCCCTTTATTTAAAGGAATTTGAAGGAATTGAATTCCAATTCCAATTCCTTGACAACCGAACGCACCAAAAGGAAATTAATATTCCAATTCCAACGAAACGAGCACGCCATGTCATGGGATTTTAATTCCAATTCCTTTGAATTCCCACGAATTCTGTGAAACGAACCTCCTAAAATGGTAAAGATAACTTATTATTACCCATTTTGACCCGTTACCCGACACGTTGACCCGTCAATTCTGCCACCGCAAATCAAACTGATACTCATGTTCACTTTCATCAGATTTCTGCTGTACAAGTACTAGTTCAGTTATGCGAACACGAAAACCAAACCGTTCGATCAAACTCAGTGAAACTATTATGCACCTTAACCAAAGACGGAGACGACGTAACTTTCATGGAACACGTGGGGCCCAAATGTATCGAAACATTGCTTAAAATCATAACCACTACTGATAACATCGAAGAGAGTGTTGCTGCAATGGACATCATCTCAAACCTCCCCAAAAACCCTCAAATGACCCAATGGACCCTTGAAGCCGGTGCACTTCGTGTAATAATATCCATTCTTTCTAACCACTTTCATAAACCCGAGATCATGATAGAAAGTGCTTCGGGTGCACTTTGTCAGTTCACCGTTTCGTCCGATCAAGAACTGCAAAAAAAGGTGGCGGAAACTGGGATCATCCCAGTCATCATAAAGTTGCTAGACTCGGGCAGTGCTTTAACTAAAAAAAACATATCAGTTTCACTCAGGCAGTTTTCCGAGAGCTCCACGAGCCTGACTGGGCCCGTTAAGCGTAAACCAGCTTTTTTAACTTGTTGTTTGGCGTCACCCGACACGAGTTGTGCGGTCCACTCTGGGATTTGCACAACCGAGTCCTCATTTTGCCTTATTGAAGCGAATGCAATAAACTCGCTTGTGAAGGTTCTTGATGAGCCCGATTTTGGGGCATGTGAGGCTGCATTGGATGCTTTGTTGACTTTGGTCAACGGGGAGCTGCTGTTGAAGGGTAGTAAGGTTTTGGAAGGCGGTGGGGCGATTGGTAAGATTGTGAAGCTGTTGAGTTCGCCTAGTGTGCGGTTGCAGGAGAAGGCGTTGGTGGCGTTGGAGCGAATATTTCGGTCGCCCGAGTATAAACAGAAGTATAAGGTGTCAGCACATATGCCATTAGTTGAGATTACACAAAGAGGAAGTAGTGGCATGAAGTCTGTTGCTGCAAAGATTTTGGCCCATTTGAATGTGCTTCATGAACAGTCATCTTTTTTCTGATTTTTGGTTATTATTCTTTTACTTGTTTGTATAAATTCAAAATATTCATTGAATTCTATAGTCATTGTGATTAATGAAGCAGTGTATTAATAAATAAAATTTATTTGAATAGCAAAATATATAATATATATGATTATGTTAAACTGGAGGCTGTGGGGCTGTTCACGAGCCGAGTTCAAGCCAAAGACATAGTCAACTCAGTTTGACTTGAAATACTCAACCGAGCTAAAACCTAGTTACGTGTGCAGCTTAACTCGAGTTTGTTTTTTATTTATTTAGTATCATTGTTATTTTTTTCATATTACTACAATGCAACTCTAAATGATTTAGAACAAAAAAAAACAAATATTTAAAACAATTTGCATACAACCATTTAAGTTACGATACAAATAACAAACAAACAAACATATCCGGTAAGGTCCCACCATAGGGTAGGGGCCTCGGGAGGGTGAAACAGAAGCAAACAGTACCTCTATGGTATTAATATAATAAAGTTATAAACACCTTCATATAAAACTAACGGATTAAAATTAATAATGATATTAAGGAATATAAAATTATTAATTAAAAATATATTGTATTTATTGTTTTATTTAATGAAATTATTAATTACAAGAGAGATATCAGGAACAATAAAAGATGCACATAAATACAATATATATATATATATATATATATTAATAATTTTATACCCTGATAATAACAATTCACATCCAACCTTTATATCATGTACTTAAATTAGAAACCATCAATAAAATTCACTTAACCAAGTTCTATACACAATCATTAAAGCTAAAAAAAGAAAAAAAAATCCATGTGGTAAAACATAATAAAAACAAGACATTGTTATAACTAACTAACTAACTGAAAATCGGACAACCATCGACCACAATGCCAGGAGCGGTTGGGCAACTAGCAAGCGGGCACCCTTCGCCACTATTCCCCCACCACTCAATCGATATCCCCGAATTTTGTAACCCGAGGAACAAAAACACACTCATGAAAGCCGTCCCAGCATCAAGCCCACCCGCAAGAATATAGTTATATCTTTGCCACGCCTCGGGGTAAAACTTAAAAACCACATAACCCGAAATAAACGCCAAAAGTATCCAACTCTTGTAGTTGACAGTCGAAGCGGGTGGCATCATTGCAGTGGCACCCAACAGCACTGGGAAGTGTATGTTCCGGATCCAAGATCGTGTCGGGAAACACTTATGCGCTATCCAAACCAAAAATGGCAAAAGCGCCCTGAAGAAGCGTGTATCGACTTACTTGTATACGATCAACGTTCCTCGGGTACGAGTGTGCTATATCACCGATGGTTTTGCGAGACACGAGTTCTTCCACCTACAAAACGAACAGCACCGTGAGCTTACCCCTCAGAAAGGGACAGAGGGGTCCTCTTTGGGGTAACCCTCCGGTGTGAGAATCAGATATTGTAGGAGAGGATAATCAGGATGTGAAAATGAGTAAAGGACTTAGAATATATTTTCTTGCCTGCCTCAAACTGTGGAGGTGGTGTGGTATTTATAGTATTAGGGTTTCCAATGATTTGGCTCAGACCCAATTGGGGCCTTTTTGGCCTCCTCCTGTTGCTTCGCGCCACGTGTACTTAGGACACATGGTGCTTTTTCATTGATTATTCTCTAACCAAGGTCTTTCACCTGACCCATGTGCCATCACGTGGTGGCACATGGCTTTGCTGAGTTGTCCACCCTTCATTGGCAGCTGTCAACATCAGCACATTCTTTATTCCTTAAAAGATACCTTCTGGAAGGTTGTCTGATGAGTACAATCATGGTTGTCCTTATCCTGATTTGGATTAGACTATTGTCTCATTTGTTGTGTGTCGCTTACGCGCGGACTTTATGCGCCTATCCCGGGGATGCGCAGGGTCTTCTCTTTATTCTCACACTAAATGTGTGTGTTGTGTGCATATGTGATATGCGCCAAGCGCAGATGTTTCATGCACTTGCGCATAGGTTTTGGCTTTGTGTCTTCATGACATCCATGCGCTTGCGCATAGGTTTTCAAGCCTCTTGTCTATATCTTGTGGGTTGACCCGCCCCGCTCGATGTTAAGGCGGGTGCATACCCCTTCAAGCCCCCCCAATCTAATGTGTGTCTTGTCTCGCGCGAGCGAGGTAAGATAGATATTAGACTTAATAGTTTGCTTTTTCAATAGGGCTTGTTTATTCTTTTTCTTTTCTTGTACGCGCGTTGCGCGAAATTCCATCCCTTTGGTTAAAACGAATCGTCAATGCACGTGGTTGGTTGGTGTTGACATGCATCAGAGATGGAGACGTTATGTGTCAGACCTTTCGTGTGCTCGAGGTGCTACAGTGGCTTTTCACGTCTCCTCATACAGTGTCAGGAACACGTGCCGCGCTTATGTTGACCTACGCCTGCGAGTGGGGGCGCGTGAGCGTAGATCTGATTATTACTTGTTTCTCTCTCTCTCTCTCATGGGCCTATAAAACCAAACCTTTTGAACGGTTTTTTCTTCATCTCCATTGTCATTTTCAGAGCTTTTGCCTATCATTTATATTCCGATTAAGAGCTTTCGTCTTTGTCCCTGAATTCCGTGCTTAAAGTAACCATATTGTTCGATTCGCAATTGTATGTCTGATAACCCAGACACCACAACTTCCCCTAGTAAAGGCCGTGTAAAATCAGTGGTTATGTCTACTTTGAAGAAAACCGGCAAGGGTACTCGGGTTGCCGAGGCCTCGTCGGAGGAGAGAGGGAAGAACAAGGCGGTGAAGAGATGGGATGAGATTCCCTGCAAGTTGAAAGAACCTGATTTTGATAATCTCGTCGCCTCTCAGGGTTTTCTCCCTGAGTATGGTTGTCTGCTCCCGACGACCGGGAAAACGGCAGCGGATCCTCCCGCCGGCTATATCTCTTTATATTCTCACTTTTTCACCCACTGTAATCTTCGTCTTCCGATGACGAGGTTTATAGGTGCGCTCCTCCAATTTTACGGGATTCATATATCTCAAGTCCATCCCTGTGGATTAGTGCGTATGACTCATTTTGAGTTCATGTGCAAAGCTCAGCGCGAGGAGCCCACCCCTCGGCGCTTTCAATATTTTTATAAGCCGAAAATCCAAGATTCTTGGTTCTCATTCACACCGCGCAGTCAGAAGGTTAAGTGCTGCACTGTTGCCTTCAAAAGCCTTCATGACTGGGCTGAAAAATTCTTTTATATCAAGGCTGGTGTTATTCCCATTCGTATGACCGTGCGCGCGATTACTTCTGCGCCCGCGGATGATGACGTTCTTAAGAATCCATCTGGCGAGTGGGTTAAAAAATTAACTGCTGAACCATCCCCCGCCAAGAATATTTGCGAGGAAGCGTTGGTGGGGGTTGGTATGAGCAAGAGGTGGACTGACAGCGAGACTGAGCCTATCATCCATGTTGATGGCTCAGGTGGGTTGTTTGTTCATTGCATTAATTTTGCGCGAGTATAATTCGTTTTGCTGATATCACTTGTCTTGTTTTATGCAGAAAGCAAGGAATACATCCACGCCGCCTATGACTAGCATATTAAGAAGGTGGCTCTGTCGCCCTGAACGCTGGGGAAGTTGCTTTCCCTGATCGCTTCGATGATATGTTCATCCCTGTCGACTTAGAATTTTGCTTTGACAGCGTTGCGCCTGGTAAGCCCTTGTATTTGTGTTTAGGCCCTTAGAATACCAAATTTGGTTTTAACATTTCTGTTGCGCGTATTGTAGATGCGCTCGCTAATTATGAGTTGGAGCCTGTGGAAGAGGAAAGGGAGGATGAAGAAGCTGAAGCGCGAAAACTCAAGCGCAAGGCTAAAGGCAAGACTAGCGCAGGGGCCAGTAAAAAACAGAAAAAAGATGATGCCTCTGTTGCCCAGAATCTTCCTCCTACTCAAGTGAAGGGACTTGAGAAAACCAAGGGTTTTACTTCCAAGTTTTCCTCGTCTTCTTTGCCTCAAGGTGTGGGCAATCCTCCAGTCCACACGAGGTATGGTGCTGCCACCTCATCTCTGCGCGCGGCGGACAAGGGAAGCGGTGCTGCGCCTGCTGTTTCGTCTTCTCCAACAGGTATACTTTGTTTATATTTTGTGGTTTTATGAGCGTGATTCCGATAGAGTTATTAATGAAGCTTTGTTCACTCAAATGTTTGTAGAGCCGGCAACGTTGGTGGCTCAACCTCAGGCGCAGCAAGGTGCCAAGGCTATGCCGAAGGTTGTTTTGAAGTCCTCTGTTTTGCCCTCAAAAAGGGGAAAATGGACTTCATGGCGATGCTTAATTCGCGAACTGCGGTGCGCCAAGGTATTTATTGCGCTTTGATTGTCTGATTTTTTCCTTTAGTTCAAGTCATGAATCATTTCTCCTTGTTGGTTTTTTCATAGGAATTATAGCTGGCACACAAGCTGCTGGTGGCACTGCTAGCGCTGGCGCCGTTAGTTCTGCTCCTGCTCCAACAAGTACTGAATCTCCCCGGGATCACTAAGGAGCAGGAGACTATTTTTCGCGCTGCTCTAACAGCGTCAAGACCTCCCTCACCTCCTCCTGCGCGCAGCCCTCCTCGTGAGACTATTTTTGCTTCTTCCAAGTCGCAGGAGAAGAGACATGTTATAGAGGATGATGAGGAGGTTAATTTTGAAAATTCTGATGGTGGCCGCGTAAGCCCTATAGCGCCACGAGATTTCGTGGCGCAGCCTTTTTCTCATGGGGCAGGCAGGAGCTCATCAGCTGGCGCTAATCTTTCTGCAGGTTCTCCTCACGTATAAGTTTATTTTGCTCCGCTGTGCAGACTTCCAAGTTAGTGTTTAGATAACTAAAACGTTTCTTTGCGTTGCTTTGTGTTTGTAGGGAGCCGATCACATATACCGCCCGAGCTGGAGTATCACTTAAGAGAGCTCATTCCAATCCTTGGGCGTATGTGAAGACTTTTGGGCTCACTCTGTTCCTCCAGCTGAAAGGAGGTTTCAAGAGGACCGCGCTCGCTTGGATTTGCTTAATGACCACCTTTTTGCTGGGTCTGCGTTTTTTGCTGCCTCCCAAGAGCTTCGCAATGATTATATAAAGGTACGTGCCCTTGCGGAGGCCAAGCAAGAGGCTAAGATTTCTGATTGGAATCTTTCTGATGCCCGAGAGAAAGCTGAGAAACTCCAAGCAGAACTTAGCGAGAACCGGGCAAGTTCCAACGCTGCTTTTGTGAAGCGCGGGCTTGAGCTGCAAGCTGCGCGGGAGAAACTGCAAGTGGCAGAGGCAGATGCGGCCAAGTACGCGAGTCAAGCGCGTGACCTGGAGTTGGCAGTGAAGGCGCGTGACCAAACTATTGCGCAGGTTAATACTGAAAAATCTTTATTGGAGACTGAGGTTGCGCGCCTGAAGAAAGAGCTCGATGCTGCGCCAGCGGAAAAGAATGAAGCCTTGGCGGCAGCAGCGTCTGACAAAGAAGAGCTAGAACAAGTCAAGGAAACTGTTAAGTTATTAAACTCTCAAATCCCTGCTCTTGAGACGTCTGTTTCTTCCCTCGCGCAGGACCGTCAATGGCTGATTTCATAGGGTGTGACTCGTTGCTCTTATTCCATGAAATACTCAGACGAGTTTCAGACCCTTGTGATGGACTGTAATGCGGCGTCGCGCTTGGTGGGTCGGGCTGAGGGGTTTAAGGATGGTTATGAATATGGCATGCTAAAGAAGAATCCATCCGACTACCCTTATCAGCTCGACGCTGTCTGCGCTGACATGGCTGAGGTGGGGGAGAAGTACTTGAATACTCCAATTCCCATCCTTGAGCAGGTATTTTAACCTTAATGAGTTTACTTGACTTATTTTCATAATCTTTGGTACTTATACTGTTCCTTGTGACTTGCAGATAGCCGCGCTTGCTGACCAGCCCGATCTTGGCGCTTTAAAGAAATTACTTGATGAATGTGAAGGGACTGGTGGCAATGATGATGGCGCGGGCAACGCTACCTCTGCCAGCGGCTCTGGCGTGGCCAAAGGACCTACTCCTGACGCTATCATGACAGAAGAAGACTATATTCAAGACGAACAGCTTGATTATGGTAAGTTTGGAGATGACGAGGAGCGGGTTGCGCCAGATGCTGAGGGAGGAAATAATGATGAGGAGGATGAAGAGGCTGATATTAACATAGAGACTTGAAAAGCCCTTCTTGTTTTTTTTTTTTTTTTTGTGTTTGTAGTTTCTACCTCATTATTTGTAAATTTGTAAACTTCTATGTTTTAGAATGAAATTTTGTTTTTCCCTTATTCGCATCTTGCGCATTCCCAATTCATCTCTTTATATTGCATGTGTGTGCTTGTTGAATATAAGGTATGCTTACACATTGAAACTTGAACAAGGTTGTAAGGAAATTATTTTTACTTAATCCTTAACAGTTGTCATATTTCAAGATATTTTGCGATATTCTGAATATGCTGACACGTGCCTTGGCATTTCATTATTCCTCTTTTGCGCGACGTTATCGTGCATTTATTATAGGGAATTATGAATGAGTTTTTTAGCCTTTACGTGTCAGTATGTGTTACTCTGCCTATATCCATTATAATCCCATGCGCGGCCCCGACCTGAGACCTTAACAACTATGCTTTGGCATGTGCTTTGCCTTAGTTGTGCTTAGGTATTTTTATGGTCCAGCTGCGCAATACGTAGGATGGATGCTATGAGTAATTTGAGCTAAGGCTCATATTATTGGGCTAAGGCCCTGACGTTTTAGAGTTAAAACTCGTTAACGCGTCTGAGCCTAAAGCTCGCGCATGTATGCTTTACTTCGTTTTATTTTTAGTTTGATGTCAATACAATGTTGTCATATTGCTCAAAATTAATAAAGGGAAGTGTGAAACATGTATGCAAAAGGTAATAGAATGCATATTAAGAAAAAGTAGAGCGTATCATTATTCGTAATGGCTTAAAAAGCCTTGATTACAAACTTGACAACTTTTACATGAAACATTTTCTAAGTTGTGCTGCGTTCCATGTGCGCGGGATCTTCTTTCCATTTAAATCTTTTAAAGCGTATGCGCCTTTTCCCAATTCTTCTGAGACTTGATAAGGTCCCTCCCATTTGGGAGACATCTTTCCCGGGGGTATTGCGCGACTAGCTTCATTGTTCCAAAGGACAAAATCATTCTTCTTGAAGTGGCATTCTTTCACACGCTGATTGTAGTATTTTTCTAGCTTTTTCTTGTATTTGGCTTCACTGATGATAGCCGCCTCTCTGCGTCCCTCAAGTAAATTGAGATCCAACCTCCTTTCTTGCTCGTTATCCGTCTTACTCATCATGAGCACTCTATAGGATGGGCATCCAATCTCTGCTGGAATCATAGCCTCTGTTCCATAGGTTAGGCTGAACGGGGACTCGCCATTGCTGGTTTTGCTTAATGTCCTGTGCGCCCACAGGACATTAGGTAACTCCTCGACCCATGCATGGGACTCTCCCTCCAACCTTTTCTTCAGCCCATTCAGCAAGCTTTGGTTCGCGCGTTCCACTTGGCCATTCCCTTGAGGGTGGTATACTGAAGTGAAGACCTGATTGATGTGCAATTCCTTGAACCAACTGGATATCTTCCTGTCAGTGAATTGTTTGCCATTGTCGCTCACGATTTCCATGGGCAGGCCAAAACGGCATACGATGTGGCTCCAAATAAATTGCTTCATTGCCTCGGCTGTGATTTTTGCCAGTGGCTTGGCTTCAACCCATTTTGTGAAATAGTCTACTGCCACTACCAAAAACTTTACTCGCCCTGGCGCTTGTGGTAAGGGACCCACAATATCGATTGCCCACTTGTGGAAAGGCCATGCAGAGGTCACCGGGATCAAGTTGTTCTTTGGCCGCATGGTATTTGGCGCATAGCTCTGACACGCTTTGCATTTTTGGATCTCTTTTAACGCGTCCAAGTACATGCCTGGCCAATAGTAACCTGCGTTCATTGCCTTGGCGACCACCATGCGCGGGCCAGCATGTATTCCACAGATTCCTTCGTGTATCTCTCTGATCACATAGCTTGCTTCCTCAGCGTCTAGGCATTTCATGAGTGGTCCAAGATAAGAGCGTCGATATAACGTACCATCGAGCATTTCATAGTTCTGCGACTTGTGTCTTATCTTCCTCGCCTGTGCGCGATCGTCTGGTACCTTTCCCTCCTTCAAGAATTCCATTATTGGAGTTATCCATGATGAATGTGTTGTATGAATTACAAGAACAGACTTCGCTCCCACTGACGGGTTGCTCATTACTTCCACCCTGACATCTTTGCCAAAATGATCGAAGTTGGTTGATGCCATCTTGCTTAGCGCGTCGGCAAACTTATTTTCACTGCGCGGAATGTGTATGATTCTGAAAAAGTCAAATTGTTCGATGAGTTTCTTCGCCTGCTCTAGATACAGAGGCATGGTGTTCTCCTTAGCATCATAAAGGCCATTGACTTGTACTGCTACCAGGTATGAATCTACATGAGCCTCTAGCTTTTTAACTCCGAATTTGTGCGCGATGCGCAAACCAGCCAGCAGGGCTTCATACTCAGCTTCATTGTTGGTGCTCTTGAAATCCAACCTGATTGCGTAAGTATACTCATGATTTTCTGGATCCACCGGTTTGAGGCCTGCGCCGGACCCTTCGTTGTTTGAAGCTCCATCAGTGAATAATCTCCAAACGTTTTCTTCATTATTGGCTTGCGGAGGGTCTACTTCGCGCTGAGCCTCTTCGACTTTTCCCTCAGGGATTTCTGCGATGAAATCAGCTAAGACTTGTCCCTTGATTGCTGGACGAGGCTTATAGGTGATCGTGTGCTCCCCTAATTCCAGCGCCCATTTTTATAAAAGTTGAAAAGAAAATTGCAATAAAAAAACATTGATTAACGAGTTCTAAAAATTGAAATTAAAAAACCAACGAATCACTATATTAATCCCTTTATCGTAGCCGAATTCAAAAAGTGACTGATGAATGCCACAAATTGAAATTGAAATCCAAACTTAGGCATGAACTTAAATCAAAGGAATTGGATGCAAGGATCAAGTTCAAAACAATGATAGTATTAGTCTGAAAAAAATAAACGAAACAGAATTTGAGATCGAAATAAATACTACGATGGGTAGTTTCTTCCAAAATGAACCATTAATTGTGTAGAGAAATGAGCACCGATAGTTTTAACCATCGTGATTACTGATTAGTGATTACGGTGGATCATGTAGATGAATTTAATGACGATGAGAAAGGTTGTTAGGGCTAAGGAGAATTGACAACATATTCTTCTTTAGGTATTTTTGTCTTGTCTTTTTAGAATTCTAATTATATTAATAAATTACAAACCAAATACTTTAAGATTTTCAAATGCTTTCTTTTAATTCTGTTCCATTTTCATTTCAAGTTTCAGTTCTATTACAAAATATTTTGTGAACCAAGCGACTCCAGATTCGAAATAAAATAAATTGTTATTCTTAAAAGAAAATTAAAGTGATAGTTTTGTTTTGTTCTTTTAGTAGACTCATGGGCATGACTTTTTAAAACAATCCCTTAAGTTTGAGTAAATGTTCTTGTTCATTTAACTTTAAATTAACAAAAATGAACATACACTTATATTCATTTGGTTTGTTTACGAACACACATTTTAATAATTTATTATGCGCTCAAACTTCAAGTTGAGGATAGTTCAACGAAGATTTTTTAAAAGTTTTATTATTGGGAAGGGTGTAAAATGATCAAGTAGGCTTGTGGTCCCACTCAAAAGAATCGTTAGTCAAACTAAATGTTTTACAGTTGAACTTATGGTCTTTCTAATCGTAAAACGTCTTATGGTGGGGTGTTATGATTAAACTTAGTCTTCTACATTAAATTTTATATTTTTTTAATATCAAAATTCACCTTTACCTTGCACATTTATAAGGCTAAGGGTAACGGGGCGAGGATGGGGGGCGCGGTTGGCCCGGCGTGGCTACCTGGCTCGCGAACACCGCTACCCTCTTGGCGCGGATGGGGGGGCGGTTGGCCGGCCCGGGGCGGTCCGCGTGAGGTGACCGTCGGGGAGAGCCGTGGGGGAGAGCCGTTGACCAAATAAAAAAAAAATTTCAAACTTATTATAAATATCACAATTCATTTTTTTTAAAATCACCCATCTCATTCTCTTTCTCTCAATATTTCTACTAATACCTCTCATTTGATTTTCCAAAGTTTGTTAAAAAATCATGTCGGGTTCGTGAAATTTCAACTACAACGCTCAATTTCAGATGCAGAGGTTGGACTACATGTCTGACGAGGCCTTTCAAGATCTAATGGCATCTCAAAACGCGACTTTTTTCAACTTGGATACACAACCCGAGTTTTCCGATCCGGAGACACAACCCGAGTTTTCCGTTCCGGAGACACAACCGGGACCGGATAAACCCACAAAACGCTCTCACAAAGGTAAGAAAACGAATAAAACCGGAGAAGCGGGCGGTTCATCGACACCGGCTGTGACGAAGCGAAAGACTACTCCTTGGAAAAAGGATTAAAAATTAGCGTTGGCTAGAGCTTGGATTGAGATATCTCAAGATCGAAATGAGTGTAATTATTTTTTGGTGCATTTTTTTTTAATTTAAATTTTTAGTTTTTGTTTGCAATTTACTAAAGTTTTGTTATTTCTTTTATAGCCGACTTTCATAAACGTCGAGTATTTTGGAGCAAAGTTCGGGAATTGTTTTATGAGCAAGTGAGGAGTAGGGACCGAACCGATAATTTGATATCAGGTCAGTGGTCCGATATTCGTAAGTTTGTAGGATTATTTACCAACCTACATAACCGAAATGCAAACCGAATGCGACAGAGTGGGTCCGATGATCTTCAAGTTTTTCATTTCACTTGCGACGAGTGGAAAGCGAAGGTGTTAAGGAAGTACGGGATGCTGAAGACGTTTGACGAGCGCTGCTTGTGGGACGTGCTCAATAAGTGCTCGAAATGGATTATGTTAGTTACTCTGGATGCGGATGTCGGAAAAGAATCGGCTAAACGTACGAAAACTAGCGAGTCCGGCTCCTACGTCTCTTCTAGCGGCTCGGATACTCAAATTAACTTCGACCTAAACTTGTCCGAGGGCGATTTGAAAGAGTAAGGCTCTAGCCGCCCCCCGGGTAAGGAACGCGGGAAAAGAACCGCCGATCACGACTTCGGAAAAGAGATTGCTAGAATGTTAATTGGTCTCGAGTCGATTGGTCAAGCTAAACATGATAGAAACCGGATGAGGAGTTTGGAATTTATAGCCAAGGACTTTAGCCACTACTGCCATCCGACCAAGCGATAATGGAGGAAGAAAAAGATCGTATTCGGAAGGAATTGATGAAAAAAATTAAAAACGCTATTTTTATGTATTTTTTAGAGGTTGTTGCATTTTAAATTTATGTTTTTATTTTCCTTTTTATTTATGTTTTAATGAAATGTTTTAATTTAGTATTGTTAATATTTATTTAGGATATAGTATTAAAAAAAAAAACTCAACCAAGCCCCGGCTCACCTGGACCATTACACCCTTTGAGGCTTGGTCTAGGGACTTGGTTGGCATGCCTAGTCAGCGCCACGTGTCATGAAGATGTTAGTTCACTTGGAGCTCAATTAAGCCCATTACCCTTAGCCTAAGGATTTAAACTCGAGAAAATCCTCAAAATAGCCCATTTACAAAATGAGATTCCAACTTTGTCCCTTCAAATTCTAGTTTCCAGTTTTGTCCCATAGTTATCTTGTCGCCGACGACGTGTTAGGGAATAACGACGACGTGTTACTAAACGAACCGGAGAATGACACGTGGCCGGAATCGATGTGTTTTCGAGGCCATTTTACTGTGAACGATTTGTTATACATGTTCTTGTTCACGACGTCAACGCCAAGTTGCCATACCTGACCCCAGTGTTCACATCGCCAGCGACGGCTTACCGGATCCCATGGCTGGCGACTTGTTGACAAAACATAGGGTTGAAGATGCATTTCTGATGCTAACGTAGGGTTGAAGATGCATTTATGGTGCTAACGCAGGGTTGAAGATGCGTATCTGATGCAAATGTAGGGTCGACGATGCATTACGTTTTAAACCTAACATGTCGTTTTCACTACGTTAGCATGATAGGAAACGACATGTCAGGTTTAAAACGTAACGCATCGTCGATCCTACGTTAGCATCGGAAACGCATTTTCAACTCTGCGTTAGCACCATAAATGCATCTTCAACCATACGTTAGCATCAGAAATGCATCTTCAATCCTATGTTTTGTCAACAAATAGCCAGCCATGGGATCCGGTTAGCCGTCGCTGGCGATGTGAACACCGGTGTCAGGTATGGCAGCCTGGCGTTGACGTTGTGAACAAGAACATGTATAACAAATCGTCTGCGATAAAACGGCCTCGAAAACACATCGTCGACGACCTATTCCGGCCACGTGTCGTTCTCCGGTTCGTATAGTAACACGTTGTTGGTATTCCCTAACACATCGTCGGCGACAAGATAATTATGGGACAAAACTGAAAACTAGAATTTGGAGGACAAAGTTGGAATCTCATTCTATAGATAGGCTATTTTGAGGATTTTCCTTTTAAACTCCCAACTTACATTGATGAAAAGAACACCATACCACTAGAATCATATATCATCATGAGTATGTAATAACATATTTAATTATTTGATTCTAACAATTTGAAATTTATAATTTAAAAAATAAGATATTTAAGTTCTTGAGTTTTTAATCGTTTAATATTTTCTATTGAGACTAGCAGGATTCACTTTACGAACCTCATTCTCATTCATATAATCTAACTTATTTATTTTTAGAAATTATTTACTTTTATGGAACCACGCAAATCAATTCATTGTATTTATCTCTACTCAATTACAAAAATAAATTTTAAAATTTATATTATTCTTCCACTTACAAAACAAATATACACATAAATAGAAATGGATATAGGGATTGAGTAACGATGAATGCATTTTTACCTATAAAGCAAACTTATATCGCTGACCATTATTTAATTCTCAAAACTAGAGCAGTTGGCGGGCTAAAAAAATGGGTTAAGCGAGTCATAAAACGGATCAGGGTAAGCTTATTTGATTAAACAAGGTCGAAGGAGATAGCCGGAAACGAACAATTTATATATTCACCCAGAATCTACTTATTTTAGTTTATGTTTGTGTTTGGCTAGTATCGGAAATTGAAAGCCCTACTTAAAACATACATAGACGTATTTTCTCACCACTAACTGATTGATGATAAATCCATATCATTTGTCACAACGTGTAATTCATTTCTCTCTCACACGTCGGTTCTACTATTTAAAACAAATAATAACCATCATTGCAATTCTTAAAAGTTAAAGCCAAAAACTCAAAAGTTTTATTTTTTGATTTTTAAATGCTTAAATATCAACAAAACTTTTATTAAAGTCTGTCCTCTATAATAAAAATGCATATAGTATCTTTTATAGAGGGTTACTGAATAAACACTTATATTACTTTATGATTCTGTATAGAATTTTTATTTCCTTTTTAATGAAAATCTACAACTTTTCCCCCAACTACCCAATTAAATAGATAGACTTGTCTAATAATTAATCTCCATCTACACAGATATGATATTTTGGAATACTTTCACATTACTCCTTACTTTTGTCTTTTATTTCTTTTTTATTATTTCATTAAATCAATAAACCATACCCATATAAAGATTATGTGATTTATATAATTGCTTAACTTAAAATTTAGCATTCAAATAATGGGGTAATAATAATTGATAAATGATTTTAATGACTTAAGTATTTAACTCTCTATAATGTTTTAAGTTTAAATTCAGGTTTCGTCGCACATAAAACACAAACTACCCTTTACTTTATTTTAATGGTTAGTAATGCATTACTCTTCGGTTAAAACTTCAAAATAGTGCAAACAAGACCAATTTAAATTCGAGTCTAACTCAACTGTTTGAGCGGATTGCACAAGTAAACAAATAAATTCAATAAAACAAACTAGATGGAAATTTATAGTTACTTTGTCTTTTATAATTTGTTTACTTAATTATATAAATCCCAAAAAAAAACTTGATAAATATAAATTCAAGTTAAACATTCGGAAAAAAAATTATACTTTGCCTTCTTGTAACTTGATGCACAAACTGAAAAACTTAATAATATATATCTGGAGTTTATATTAAACTAGTATTTGATGATTTTAAAAGATAGATGGTGTTAATTTATTGTTATTTAATAAATATTTAAGGTCCACAGTCCACACACAAAGTAAAGACGAAGTTCACACTATATGAAAGGACAGGGATGAGAGTGAAGCAAAAAGTATTCAGCCCTTGGAACGTTGACTAGAGTGGTCTGGACCTTATGGTCACATGCTCCTTATTAGTGACGGTCCATGTCAATTATCATTTATCATGATGAAGCAAGAAGTTTAAATACATGCATACCGGTTTTTCTTTCCATTATTATTATTATCATCTATAACAATTATTATTATTAGACCATGTACACTTATTTAGAGGTGCACAAAAAACCCGAACCCGGAACCGAACCCGAAAAAAAATACCTGGAACCGGTTTTTTTAATACTGGGTTTTTAATATCCGAACCCGTACCCGACCCTACCCGTAGGGTACGGATAGGGTATGCATTTCAGTACCAAAACCAGTACCCGGAACCGTGCCCGATTTATACCCGGTAATACCCGAAAACCGGAACCGGTTCTATTCCCAGAACCGGGTTCCAATAACCCGAAACCGGGTTTTTCAAATACCCGATCTATACCCGAAAATACATGAAAAATATCCGAAAATACCCCTATATTGTAACTTCTTAAAAAAAATCTAATCTATACCGAAAAAACAAAAAAATACCCCAAAAATAGGGTTTTTCAATACCCGAAAATAGGGTATTAAAATACCCAGTTCGATACCCGACCCGAACCCGATGCATAGGGTATGGTTTTTAGAGAGAATACCCGGGTATTACCAATACCCGATTTTCCAATACCCGGTCATACCCGAACCCGGTTCCATACCCGAACCCGGGTATTTGAAAAACCCGATTTGTGCACCTCTACACTTATTAAAGCGTATGGCGGCCCCCCTATCATTCAGTTGGCTGGAAAAAATTTTTGTCAGGTAATATGAGTTAAGGAGCGTTTCATACATAGCGCCCAAACAAAATTTGCCCCTAAAAAACTCCTATGGCACCGGGGGTGGGGATGTACCAGGTGCTATAGGACGGTTTGCAAGCCCAGGAAGGCGCCCGCACCCACTACGTTGGGTGTTATACATGTACAATGGCTTGGTTTTATATAGCCAGGAATAATAGATGACGACAATGGTGTGGTAAGTGGCGTTGTGGCGGAACCGTTTTTTTTCTTTTTATAAGTTTTGGATTTTCGTCATTTGAAATTTTTCTTGGGTCAGATCAGATCAGGTTGGTTCAGGCCAGATAAATAAAATGTAATAATATCATTATCATAGCGCAAGTGCTTCTTACATTCGATAAAATACAAAGTCATCTTAAATAAAAAAAAATATTGTTATGATTGTTCTTTATAGATATTCTAACCAATTTTTATAAAATTATCAATTTTAGTTCAATAGTTTATTTTAGGCTTTTATGGTACAATAGTTTATCTGTGGAAAACGCCTTGCTTCATTGCTAACTATTTTTTTTTGGAAATTCATATAATATTGGCTGGCACGATCTCTAACTGAATACGCTCGTCTAATTTCATTCTTTTGACCAGGGTGATGATATTGGTTTTCATTAGGTTGGTTCTCCGAGAAGATCACTCTAATTTGTTTTTTTTAGGAGTAATTGAAGATGAAGACCCAAAATTGGTTGGCTCTTTTTTTGTTTTTAAATGCCAATAACACCTAAATGCACAAATTCATATGTGATTAGTAAAAGAATGTCCACGTGACGCGACGGAACACAACACGGTAACGCATACACCGGTGAAGTATTATATAGATTTGAAGGCTTAAATAAAGTTTACAAAATAGAGAAAATATGAAATCATATAAAATGAAAATGATTTAGAGGATTTTAGTTATGAAATTGATTGCCAATGATGTCCGGTCTAAGGTGCTGTTTGTTTTTGATGACAAAAACTGTCTGCAATCTGATTTCATCTGATTTCATGTCTACAACTGAATATGTGGTCTGAAGGTTTGCAATCTGAAAATGTAATACTGTTTGTTTTATAAACTGAGTATCGTCTGCGTAAGCTGAAAATTAGTTACCTATCATACATATCTAGTAGACAGAAGTCATTTAACATCTGTGACTAGTAAAATAGTTGGTGGAGAGCGGTGGACGGTGGGTGGTGGTGGTGGTGGATGGTAGGTGGTGGTGGTGGGCGGTGGCGGACGGTGGGTGGTGGTGGTGATAGACGGTGATGGTTGTGGGTGGTTGACGGTGTTGGTGGCAGATGGTAGGTGGTGGTGGTGGGTGGTGGCGGCGGACGGTGGTCGGTGGTAGTGGACGACGGTTGTGGTCGACGGGTGGGTGGTGGTGGTGATGGATGGTGGTGGTGGTGGGTGGTGGATAGTGTTGGTGGCGGATGGTAGGTGGTGGTGGCGGACGGTGGGTGGTGGTAGTGGACGATGGTTGTGGCCGACGGGTGGGTGGTGGTGCTGGACGGTGGTGGTCGTGGACGGTGGGTGGTGGCGGTGATGGACGGTGGTGGTGGCGGCGGACGGTGGGATGGTGGTGGTGGCGGCGGACGGTGGGTGGTGGTGGACGGTGGTGGTGGCGGCGCATGATGGGTGGTGGTGTTGGACATTGGGTGTTGATAGGATGTTAAGAAGTGTGAAGATGTGTGAAGAAGTTAAACAATAGCTTATTTTTTAAGACCATAAAAGCAGTTTGCAGATCTTATTTAAAAAAACAAACAGTCTTCAGAAGCTTATGTCTGCGCGCCCGCAAACATAAGCCTCCTGCAGATGTTTTAAGCAAAAACAAACACAACCTAACTGGTCAGAGGCATAGGGGCTAGTGATGGAAGACTTGGGGAGACCCAAGTTTGATTCTTGAAGCCAACCGGTTTTATCACAGGTGGGATAGGGACCCTGTTAAATGGCATTGCAGCCTATGGGTTTTTTCGGTTTGAAAGTCTTAGCCTTACCCTAAACCCGCGGGCCCGGTTCAGACAACGTAAGTGGTTAGGTGTGGGGTGTTGGGACTCTCGACATGCTCGGGGGTGCGATCCATCAGATACGAAATTCGCCGTTCAAAAAAAAAAAGTTATGAAATTGATTGTTTTCAATCTTACATAGTTAGAATCCTAATAAAATTTCGTTATTAATTACAATAACTACACAATTTAAGTTGTAGATCAACTAATTTATGGTATTTATAATCAATATTATTCAGTTTCTTTTGTGTGTAAAACATAATTAAAGTAGTTACCTTCATAATTAGTCATTATAATTAGTCAATAAATAATTAGATTTGTGCATAACTTTCTTGTAAATATAACACACATGTCAAATAACATATTCAATTTATTGTGACCGTTTACATTTGATACTTTAGTAAATTTATTTAGAAAAAGCTCTCATTGCTCTACAACTAAACACAAGCATATCAAAGATAATATATAAACATGAGACATAATAGTCCAATATATTAATCATGATTTGACCCCATTAACGAAATGATAATGTCCATGCCCATAATGTCACGACCGGAAAGCACTAGAACACAAATGACTGATTAAAAGAAAAAAGTAAGCAAAGCACGCATCAAGAACATGGCATATTGTGTCAAATCACAACACCTTACAAATTGTAAGCAAGAATGTCAACTTTCACAAGTATACTTCTTAACAAGTTACAAGTACACAAGCAAGTTAGCCATTGGCCCACCTTTAATGATTTGGAGTCGAGGTGCACAAACCGGGAATAAAACTCCAAACCGGTTTGGATCGAATCCGGTTCGGTTTGGTCAGCAAAAGTCAAAACTGGTTTATGATCGGTTTCGGTTCGGGCTTAAACTAGTTTCTTGACCAGGTTACGATCAGTTTCGGTTCAGGTTTTGACTGGTTTATGTCAAAGCCGGTTTCGGTGCGGTTAGCCGGTTTCGAATTGGTTTTGGTGAAGAAAATTACAAACCGGTTCTGAACCTATGGTTTCAGTTGGTTCCAAACCGGTTTCAAACCGGTTCGGTTTTGGTTTGATTTCGGGTCGGTTCGGATAACCGGTTTATTTGCCCACCTCTAATTTGGAGCATGGTCGAATTGAACCAAAGCATGGGTACGGGCTTAATGGTTTGGACGGGCTCTCAAGGGCGGTGAAGGTGGCGTCCAAATAAATAATTTATCTTTTGCTTTATATTTTTAGGGTCGGGTTATATTTATATGGTCAGGTTATTGTATAAAAGTCTTATGATCATACAAACATACGAATGAATCATGTTCCTTGATTTCGTTTAAAAAAGACACGCGGTGACAAATTATGAATACGCAGCCTATACGCACAATAATCACGTAACTTGTGTAAAAACTATGTAATCCGTTTCTTTTAAATGATTTTTTTAAGTATAGTAAAAGGATACTCAAATTTAAGATGACTGAAATTCTTAATTTTATTGTTTAGTTTTTTTTTTTTAAATAAAATATTGTCCTACTATCAACGTTTCAAAATTAGAGAAAGTAAAAAAAAATCCAACAATTATGCGTAATTTAGGCTCCTATATTAACAATTATGTCACCACGTGCTTATTTAAATTAAATCATTGGTCGAAATCCTCAATACACTTTGTAGGATAAGAAGAATTTGTATTAGATTATTTACCTATATTTATATCTAACGAATTATCGACTTATCACTTATACATTATGTGCATGAGTTATTGTATACTACGTTTGTTATTTTTGTTATTCTTTAATCGAGTTAAAAAACAAATGCATGTAATATTATTTGTGAAGCCCATTAGCCCAGCCCAATATCTTCTATGAGATTATATTTCATAAGGATGGTGGGTTCAAGCCTTCAAGGGGAATAAAATAGATTGCCAAGCTATGGGCTGACCCTTTTTAGCTTTTGTGATAATGCCAACGTTACAAAATCAATAAACGATAAGAGCGTCTACAGTGCTTCGTCTGTATTCGACGTGAAGCTAGAAGGACAAGAGCTAACCGACTTCTAGCGTTGTGAAGCTTAAATGGGTGGCCCGTGCTTCATGGTGCGGCCGTAAGAGTTAAATCTAACTTGACTTTTCTTAAACATTGATTATGTTTGTGTTTTAGTATTTAAATAACAATACATATTAGTGGTTCGTAAATAATATGGTGAATTAAACATGCATTATTAATAATGCATACTAGTTATTAGTGGTCATGAAAGACACTTTTATCATTTAAAAATATTATTATTACTTAAAGTGAATGCATCAAGTCTTGTAGTAAGTTGTAAAGGTCAAGATAATCACTCTACGTACAAGTATAAAAATATAGTTTACGTCGATTTGGTTGAGAGTAATGTTTATGGTTCAAGAAAATAGCAAGCTTTAATAAAACCAAGGTGGTGGTTGTTGTGGTTGTTGTTGTTTCAGTAGTTTTTTTGCTTGCGTTAGCCATGATTAAACATAGAAATATCATGTCTCTTAATTGTCGTGTGATTTCAAGTCTCAACCCACCATTTTTATATGCTCGTTTTAAAAAAAAAAGTATTAAGCAAAGACGGGGAAAAAAAGTTAACTGAACCGACCTAAAAACCCAAACAGGTATTAGAATCTGGTTTGGGAAAAGGCGGTTCAAGAATTGATTATCAAGAACTGGTTTGGAACCGGTAACTAGATGTTTAAGAAAACTAGCTGGATAACAACTTTATGACCGTTTTCGTTACATTTTTAAATAGTTTTGCGCATATTCTCCTATATATATATATATGTCGACTGTAAATGCTTATAAGTTTTATATTTTATATTACACATATTAAAATCATAGTTTTGAAATCTTTGCATAATTATTTACATGATTTATTCAACAACTTTTACTTAGTTCCCATAAATTTAATTTTTGTATCTAGTAACCTTCAAGTAGTTTCATTAAGTTGCATAAACAACCCAACAAGTTTTTTATGTGCTACGAATCATCAAACCGATACCATAACGTACCCTGACCGAGTTTTCATCGCGTCTATGCCGTAAGTCCATAACGCGCTGGTTTATATAAACTTAAATTGGAATCATGTTTTTAGAAACAAACAAATGAAACTATGAAATAACACAAGAAAAACATTCATCCATGTTACACAATAAACACAATATCACAAAATAAGAAAATATAATTCATATTACACACAATCGAATCAACCAGACTATATACAACACATTAACAAACATACCGACCGATCAACATCTGTTCAATTCAAACAGGGAGATTCTCAATGGGTGCTGGAGAATCTTGGGCAATAATTGAAGCGGTTGTTTGAAGGCGCGCGACCACGATACCTTGATCATTGATTTCTTCTTCTATCATATCATCATCCTCGTCCTCCGAGTCAGCAGTGGCTAAATTGACACACGAACAACTCTCTAGAGATGCGAAGAATGCCGACGCAACGTTGTTGCCAACTCGACTGGCAATTCCAGGCTTTTCGTTTGGAACGGTTGCGGGATTTTCATCCATCTTGGTTGATTGATTTTGATTACGATTTGTTTCAAAAGAAAGGTGGTGGTTTGTTTAGCTTTGCATGGGAGAAATAGAAGCTTTGGTGGTTTGTGTACGTCTGTGTCAGCTTATTGGATTTATTAAATAATAATAATAATAATAACAACAAAAATAATAACAACAACAATAATAAGGCAATTTTTTAATAATCCCAACTTATGCAGTTGGCCGATAATAATCTGTAAGGCCAAAAATAAGAGTTGCAATATCAAAGTATGAAACCCGTTATTTATTCACGGTCAAGTTAATAATTAAATTGGGCAAGAAATCCGGACACGAGACGAGAGCTTCGACACGCGTTTAACTTCAACAGCTACTAGATTATGTTTATTTATTTATTTTTTGCTATATATATGTCATTAGTTGTCATTTGTAAGTGTGTGTTTTTTAGGTGTAAATTACCCACCCAAAGGGGCTCATCTTGGGTGGGGTCGGTTTGTTTATCATATATGTAATCTTTTGCAACCGATAACGAGATCGTTCGTTTATTATCTTTTTTGTTTTCGTTCGGTCGTTTGATTTCACCGCACCCGTCTCTAGCACTTATCAAGAACAAAGGCGTTCGTTATTGGATCCGGTTTCAGGACCTACAATTGGTATCAGAGCGGGTCGAATCTTATGATTCAACTTTGTTCTTGATATTCGGATATTATTTCCGCGATTACCCAAACTGAGACGTTAATTTCTTGAAGTTTTTGAAGGTCCATTTGAAGCTTTGGAAATAAAGTGTTGAGGTTCGTCTTGAATATGGATTCCGCCGATTTTGAGGTTTGTTTATGGTTTTCGTGAAAATTTTGTGGGTTTTTGATGATGAATATTTGGTGTGGGTATGTTTTGTGGCTACCAAAACGCAGATCTGAGATGGCCGGCCGCCACTGCGTTACATCTGGTGGCCGGTGGTGTAGGAAGAATAGTGATGGTGGCGGCGTTGAATGGTGGCGGTTGGAACAAGGTTCTCCGGTGAACCAAGAAAGAAGATGAACAGATAAGGTCAGCCCAGTTCACCGGAAAAACGAGCTCCGGTTAACGGTTTTCCGGTGGGTTAACCTCCAGTGTTTAAGGGTGATACCTGCCACCACTGATCTGAGTGGTGGCAGTGTTGATGGATGGATGCTTCGGCGAATATTGCCGACGGCTGATATGGTTTTCCGGCAAATGGCCGATGGCCTGTATCCGTTGAAGGTCATGAACGGCGGGGGTAGTGGTGGTGTGATGAAGAAGGTGATGGTTAGCAGGTCAGTGTTGATGACGAAGGGCGCCGGTGTTTGATGGCTGCCGGCCGGAACTCGTTTTCCGATGAAGGGAACCACAGGTGGTGTGATAGCGGCTGTTTACAAATGTGGGCTGCTAGGGTTTTTTATTTTGGGCAAGATGGGTTTATTTTAGAGTTGGGCTGATGTGTCTTTTGGGCCTAGAATGGACCAGCAAGTATCATTCATTTTGGGCTGTTGGGTTTTGTTTCAATTTTGGGCCTATCAACATATCATAATCAGACCAGGCTACTCATCAATTTCTTGGGCTGATGGATTACTATTATTTTTTTGGGCCAGATGCATTTGTTATAACCAGATTTTTGGGCCGAGCAAGTCGTTAATGTTTCGTGTTGACCAAACTGAAGAAAGTCAAATTTGTTCGGGTTTCGTCATTATTGGACCGTGTTCAAAGCATATCATTTATATGTTATTTTCAAGGCGTTCGATAATTGGATCCTAAAAACGTGGGCTACGAGCATCCGAGATGCTTATTTATTAAGGTAATAATTTTTGAACAAGTTGGATATAATAGGGAATTAAATTGTTTAAGTTCTCACCCTGAAAATGTGGGATACGAGTATTTGGGATACTTATTTATTAGGGGTGAGTTACTTAAATAATTTTGTAGGTCCTGAAACCGGATCCGACAAACGAACGGCTTTGTTCTTGATAAGTGCTCGAGACGGGTGCGGTAAATCAAACGACCGAACATAATATAAAGATAATATAAAGTATAGGAACAATCTCGTTATCGGTTTAAAAGATTTATAATAAACGAACGAACCGACCCCACCCAAGGTGAGCTCCCCTTGGGTGGGTGATTACACCTTACAAACACACACATAAGCATGGCATACAACTCCTATTTATAGCCAATAGACAAAACTAATCTAAAAGCTTTCCCCGTTTAAGTTAAACGCGTGTCGAAGCTCTCGTCTCATGTCCGGACTTCTCGCCGACATTAATTATTATCTAGACCATGAATAAATAATGGGTTTCGTAATTTGATATCGCAAGTCACAAATATTAGCCTTACAATCACCCCCTTGACTTGTGATCTCAAAAACTTTGTTGGAACCATGTCTTGCATCTTCACAAATCACTCGATAAACCAAAACCTATTCATTTCAATTCACCCCCTCAAGGTATGACCCACCTATATTTAATCTTGAAATAGTTCTCGCTTCTTTATCCATTCACTCGGATCTTAATTGTATATAGGCATGAGATGGGCTCGAATATCCACAAATTGATCTCGATTTACCGTTCTCATCGATCAAATGAACAAAACTTATTATTTCGTTTGAAGTTCACCTTTCGGATCCAACTTCTCGAACGCCTTAAAAATAACAAGCTTTGAACACGGTTAAACAAGACGAAACCCGAACAAATTTAACTTTCTTCAGCTTTGGTCAACCCGAACAAATAGTTATTTCACTTAACTGGCCAAGAAATGAGTCCACACAAGCATTGCATTTGGCCCAATAGAAGATCCACCAACCCAAGTTGAAAAACCAACAATTTAACAACAAAAGTTTTTAGCCCATACCATTTTTGAAGCAGGCCCAGCCCAAAACCACTAAAAAAATATCCAGGGAGTTAGACCAAACCCTAGCATATATTATTCATATCTAGCCACCACTACCAGATGTTTGATCTCGCCGGAAAATGGCTCCGGCGATCGACTCCGATGAACCCCGGCCACTCACTAGTCACCACCATAATCTCCACCTTCCTCAACACACCAGCTCCTTCAATCTTTAACATCAGAAAACCGTTCCAACCGGAGAAAAGCCGGTCGCCACCGGAAAACCTTGTTTCAGCCATGCCATGCTTTCCTCCCCGTCGGAAAACCGTATCCTTCAACACCATCGCCACTTTTATCAAAGTTGAAAGGGCTGCCGAATTAGGGTTCCGGCGCTGCACTTGCCGGAAAATCGTTTTCCGACCAGCCACCCTACAAACGCCGTCATCCCTCTCCATCATCACTAAGCGCCGCCACACCATTCTTCATACAACCATCTCTTATAACCTACCCCCACTGACCACCGGATGTCACGCCGCCGCCACCGGAGGTGGGGGCCGACCTTCCAGCCTTCTCTTCTTCCTGACCGTCACTCATGGGTTTGTCATAAAAACGCTTTTTATCTCATAGATCCAGAGAAAGAAACAGATTTGACAGTTGACAACCACAAAACATACAAGTACCGACTGTTCATCGAGTTCATCATCAAAAACCCAAAAATCTTCACAAAAATTCTAAAACAAACCTCAAATCAGCACTGAATCTGGATCAACGAACACGTGACGAACTTCGAGCATCTTTATTTCCCGAAATCTTCAAAATTTAATTCCAAACAACGAACTTTATTTTCAAAACTTCAACGGAATTAACGTCTCGGTTCGGGTAATAGCGGAAATAGAACCCGGATATCAAGAACAAAGTTGAATCAGAAGATTCGACCCGCTCTAAAACCAATTGTAGGTCCCGAAACCGGATCCGACAAACGAACGGCTTTGTTCTTGATAAGTGCTCGAGACGGGTGCGGTAAATCAAAAAACCGAACATAATATAAAGATAATATAAAGTATAGGAACGATCTCGTTATCGGTTGAAAATTATTGGCCTTACAAATTTCATTCACTGAAATAATAAGTTTTGCCATTTGATCGTTGTCCCTGGTATTTCGTCAAGCTCTTCTGAACCTATATTGCTTAAGATCCGAGATGGATAAAGAAGCGAGAACGTCTTCATGAATGAATTAGGTGGATAATACCTTGAGGAGGTGATTGAAGAAGCTTCGGTTATCGGGTTGATTTGCGAAAATGAGAGACACAGTTCGACGATGTTTTGAGATCTCAAGTCAAGGGAGTCATTGTAAGGCCAAAAATGCACTTGCGATATCAAAGTATGAAGCCCGTTATTTATTCACGGTCAAGTTAATAATTAAAGTGAGCGAGAAATCCGGACACGAGACGAGAGCTTCGACACGCATTTAACTTCAACGAGAAAGCTTCTAGATTATGTTTTTTTTTTTTTTATATATATATATATGTCATTAGTTGTCATATGTAAGTGTGTGTTTTTTTAGGTGTAAATCACCCACCTAAGGGGCTCACCTTGGGTGGGGTCGGTTCGTTTATCATATATGTAATCTTTTGCAATCGATAACGAGATCGTTCGTTTATATTATCTTTATTTGTTTTCGTTCGGTCGTTTGATTTCACCGCACCTGTCTCGAGCACTTATCAAGAACAAAGTCGTTCGTTGTCGGATCCGGTTTCAGGACCTACATAATCCTAACTTAGAAAATAGCGTTCACTGCTCAACTTTCACGCCATTTGTTTTCATTGGATCTCCATTAAAAAAACTTAACGACGTTAAGTTTTTTCAAATTTCAAACTGATATTTTAGGGTTTTTGATCGGAATGAGGATACGGGTCCATTGATGTAAAACTTACCTCAAAACAGTGGTCCAAACGACTAAAGGATGCTTCAATTCGGTTTTTAAACTTTTAATTAACAAAAATCAAGCTGCTTGAAGCACCGTTTTGATATAAGTTTTACATCAATCAACTCGTATCCTCGTTTTGATCAAAAGTCCTAAAATATCAGTTTGAAATTTGGAAAAATCTTAACGTCGTTATGTTTTTTTAGCGGATGTCCAATGAAAACAAATGGTGTGAAAATTGGGCGGTGACAACTATTTTCTAATTTGTGATTATTATCGGTCAAATGCATTAAGTTGAAATTATTAAAATTCAGTTTGCCTAATAATAAAATAGCCACGTGTCACAAGTGGATTGAATTAAAATTGGGACGAGACGTGTTTCCCTTTTTATGATACACTACTTGATTTTTTTTTATCCACATACTCCCGGGATCAACTTGGTAAATGGATTATTCTTCCGTCTAAACAACATAACGTGGTGACACTAGCTCACCCATTCAAGAGGAAACCTTCAACTGGGAAACCCTCTTGTTTAACTTAGAACAAAATTCTCCAAGCGAGAATCTAACCCATGACATCTCATAAGAAATTAAATTCATGAGACCACCGTTGGTTATGGCTTAATGAATGTAAAAAACATGAATATTTTAGGGTTAAAATTTTACTAAAATGCTCAATTTCTTTTTATTTTGATTCGTGATTAATTTGTTAAAAAAGAAAAATCATACTGGTAAACTTTTATTTGTTGACAATATCTTCTGTTTTGTCCAAGCAGGATCTGAAGTATCCGCCTTGTTGGGTAGAATGCCTTCCGTCATTGGTTATCAACCTACTCTTAGTACCGAAATGGAGCCCTCCATTTGGTGTTATGGCGCCGAGATAACAAATGGATACAGATGGTACATAAGTAAATTTCGCTATTTTGAATCTTAAGTGTTGATGGACTCTTATTTGAATGTTTTTGAATTTCTTGTTCATAAACACAAAAGTGGCACATGATCTGTTCTTGCCTCTACAAAATATGAAACGGTGCATTCGGTCCAAGCGACATTTCACAATCATCGGTTATCGCATGTTCGCAAATCGCAAGTATTCTCGCGATACCGTCTCTTCAACATTAAACATGATAGGATGACCTATTGACCTTTCGGTTTATAGGCCTACAGACCAAACCAAAAGCCCTAAATGTTTAAAATACAATCTTGACCCAATAACTTAAAACTATTGACTTTTAACCCAATAACAAATTAAATTGTCTTTAAATCTACTAGATCAACAATAAACATGCAGGCCCAAGAAATAAAAAAGGATGAACATTCAATATTATAGAGGTGCACAAATCGGGTTTTTCCCCGAAACCGGGTATGAACCGGTTCCGGTAAAGTCAGGTATTTGACTTGGTTTTGGCCGGGTTTTGGGTCGGGTCGGGTTTGACCGAGTATTTCCGATTCCGGGTCGGTTCCAGTTATGGGTAAGGCCCCGGGGGAGAAATCTATTATCAGGTCTTAATCACGGGTAGGGTATGTTTAAGAATCGGTTTCGGGTCGGGTCGGGTTCGGAACCGGGTATTTTGTGCACCTCAATCGATAATCTCCACCGCTCTTGGGCCACTACATTGTAGTGTTGTAAAAGTCGAATTCCAAGGCCTTGAAATCGGCGATTCCAAGGTCCTCAGACATCAACCTTGCCGCATTTTCCCAACTCGGTCAAAAGTCGGAGTACTCTGGATTACTCGGCCACCAATTTTTTTTTTTATTTTAGTAAAAAATTAAAAATAACAACAAAACATGAATTTTTTGAATTATGTTTTTTTTCATATGAATTATACTTATTTAATGTGAATTATGTTTGTCTAGATGCGTATCATTAAATAACTCTTAAATTATTTAAGAACCCTAAGGAACTCATAATAACTAAACTTTTTTATAAAAAAAATGTATGTTAATATTATTTGAGTGTAGCTTTATCACTTTTTATATTTATATATATGATTATAATTATACAAATTAGTTTTTACACATATCTAATTTTCTTTTACATATATGGAAGTTTGTTATTACATAAATTTTACATATATGTAAACTTGTGATTTATATATGTAAATCAAAAATTTATATATCAACCGAGTATTCCCTACAAGAGGGTTGGCCGCCTAGCAAGTTTTACAACACTGCTCATTGTGATATTTTTTATATGTTGGTCTTCAAGAAAATTAGTATATTATTATTATTATTATTATTATTATTATTTCAAAAATCATTGGCAAGCTTTATCAAACAATCAAACATCACCGACTAGCTGCACTTGTTTCACACTTCACATTCAATATTCGACAGATTATGTGGGGTATGGGGTATCCAAACTAAACACCCAATCTAATTCATTTCAATCATCATCATTTGTGTGCGCAAATACATTGCCCAACAATGTTTGAAGAAAACAAATACTTTTAATATAGATCAGTTAACATGAACCGCTCTTTACCCAAGTTTGAATCCTATTATAATAGTGTTTGATTCTTATGCCGACTTAAGCCTAGGCGTTAAAACTGATACATGGATGCGTCTTCTCAACTTCGATAACGTGCTTGTAAATTGTATTATTTTCAAGATAATAACAATGTACTTGTTTTGCTTCTTGTTGTACTACCATTAACAATGTACTTGTTTAGCTTAGCTTCTTGATGTAAAAATGATTAATTAAATTATATAAAGTGGTACGGCTGACGTGTAAAATCAATGATTGGTTGGTGCCCCTAATTAATAAATAATAATACAGCGACTATCAATACAGCTCGATACATCATACATACAATCTTATAATTGTGTTTGTGTAATAAAACCATTTAATTATGTTCACTTAAATCTCTTTTCAATGTTAAAATACGACTTAATTACACCCTTCTCTCTTCGTGGCCACAAATTTTCATGAACCATTTAATGAAAAGTTAATTGTATTTACTCGATAATAGTTAATTGTATTAGTAGATAAACATATAAACATTAGTTCCCCCATTCCCTCTCACCGGAAAACCCTAAGGGGATCCGGCCGCCGCCACCCTAATCTCCCTCCTTCACTCTTCCCTCTCCTCCACCACACCTCAGCCTCCACCAGTCGCCGCCATCCGACCCAGCCGGAAAACCGGAAAACCCTCCACAGTCGCCGGAAACCCCTCTCCACAGCCACCACCACTCCACAGTCGCCGGAAAACCCTCTCCTCCACCTTCACTCTTCCCTCTTCTCCACTTCGACGATCCTCCACCCCGCTGCTTTGACCACGATCCACGGCGGCATGGATTCAGAAGAATGGGAACAATCACGTAATCGGAAAGGGAAACGGAATGGTCATCAGGCTCAAGGTAATAACAAGGTTTTATCGAAGTTTTTTGTCTCAAATCTTCCCCCAAAGTGTTCTTCGCAAGACTTAAAAGATGTTATGGGTAGCTTTGGTCGTTACGAAGGTTCCTATATAGCAAGGAAGCTGGATAAATGGGGCAAGAGGTTTGCTTTCGTATCGTTTTCCGAGGTGAAAGATGTCAAACGGTTGGGAGATGAGTTATCAGACGTATGGATCGGTTCGTATAAGTTGTTTATTGCGATTTCTCGGTTTGTGGATGGTGAGAATCTACATAGACCCGACTCTGGTAATAGGAGGAAGACGGCTTCGGTTCCTGTTAATAGCCATGCAAAACCTAGTGGTCAAACAAACCCTAGTTCCGAAGGATCCGATAGGAATGGGGTTCCCTATGCATCAGTTGGTAATGGGCGTTCCTTTGTTGATTCTTTGTTAAATCGGAACAAAGTAGATGAGATTAAGGTGGATGATTCGGTGGAACGGTTTTCTCATTGGAAGGGATGTGCTTTTACGGGGAGGGTGGTGAATCTTCACACGTTAACTTCTCTGAAAAAGTTGGTTCGGAAGCATTGTTGGAGATCATTAGAGATTAAGTATCTGGGAGGGCTTTCAGTGGTGTTGGTATTCTACGTTAGTGGGGATAGGGATGCCTTCCTGAATGACAAAGACAAATGGTCAAACTGGTTTGAGTTTTTAGAACCTTGGTCTGATAGAACTAGAGTGGAGGAGGGTCGGATCGCCTGGCTCCAAGTTCATGGGGTTCCGGCTCAGTTGATGTTAGACGAGGTATTCGATTTGATTGTAAGCAGATTTGGAAGGTGGTTCAATCGGCTTCCTTATCGGGTGAAGAGAACAACTTATCGTATGCTCTCATCGGTGTGTTGAGTAAAGAGTGCAAACGGATTGTGGATCGGGTGGACATTAATTGGAGGGGAAAAATTTTTAAAGTGTGGGTGGATGAAGATGTTGGGGAATGGATACCGGAATGTGTAGTAGAGTATGAAGAGGATGATGGTTCCGTTTTACCGGAGGAGGATAAGTGTGATGATAATATCGTGCAGGATGAGTTCCATAATGTGCATCGTGAAGAGGGCGAATGTTCTCAAGCTAATGAGTTTTCTGTCAGGGAACATGTTGTTAATGGGTTGGATGGTTGTGTGAACGATAATTCTAACGTGATGGTCGGGGAGTTTTCGAACTCTTATGATCATTCTAATGAGGAGGCGGTCGAGAATGGTAACGTTGATAGTACTATTGGTTCTGTGTTGAAAGGCAAGGGACATAAGAAGTTCAGACGGAAGTCTTTATTTTCTAATCGGAGTGGGGGTAGTGGTTCTAGGGAGCGTCCTAAGAAGAGACCAAGGGAGGATAAAGATATGTTTGATCTTGATAGGTTTATCGGTATTATGCACGTGCCTTCGGATGTTACTAGGGGTATCGAGACAGGTGGTGAAGGAGTGTTCTTAACACCGGATCTTAACAAAGGGATGTCTACTAATACGGAAGTGGTTCGAGACATCGAGGGAGAGACTGCGGAGCCCTCGATGATTGGTAGAGGTATTGATCCGGTGCAACACCAAGGTCCGATTGAGGTGGAGTTGGAGAAGACCATTGAGTTGAGTAAGGCGTTAGGTGTTGAGAATTTGCAAGATTTTGTTTCTAATGTTAAAGAGGTTATTGTTTCCGAAGGCTATCAAGAAGGTGTTCAATGAATGTTTTTTCTCTGAATATTCGTGGGTTAGGGAGTTCTAGCAAAGCCGATTGGATTCGAGGTCTTCGAGTCCATCATGAGGTTAGTTTTATTGTTTTACAAGAGTCGCAATTTGTTTCCTTGGATTCTGTGGATGTGGGACGGTTTTGGGGTTATGGTGAGTATTCTTTTGATTGGGTTCCTTCGTCTGGAAGGTCGGGTGGGTTATTATCGATCTGGGATTCCCAAGTCTTTCGTATGGAAAGGGTGGTCAAGAATAATAATTGGCTTCTAGTTTCGGGCACTATGAAAGGAAAGAGTAGCTTGTTTCATATTCTCAATGTTTATTCTCCTCAAAATCTAGTTACTAAACGAGCACTTTGGGGGGAAATTCGTGATTTGATCGGGGAGGGTAATGGGAGGTGGATTGTGGCAGGAGATTTTAACTCGGTTCGGTGTGCCGAGGATAGGCGGAATTCTTTGTTTAATGTGGGTGAGGCCAATGAGTTTAACGATTTCATTGATGATTCGAATCTTCACGAGTACTCCTTGAAAGGGAGGCGTTTTACTTTTGTTGCAGGAAATAAATTAAGCCGTATTGACAGAATCTTCGTTAATTGGGATTTCTTTATGGAATGGCCGTGTGCGGAGTATATTGCTCTCGAAAGGAATAAGCCGGATCATAGTCCGTTGGTTTTGAAAATTGGTTCTTCCAAGAACTATGGTCCCAAACCGTTTAGGTTTTTCAATTCATGGCTTGGTAGAGAGGATTTTGGGACGTTGGTTAAGAAGACGCTTGTTGATGGCTCGTTTCATGGTTCTCAGGACGCGAGATTGTTGTATAAATTTAAAGCTTTGCGTGATGCTATCACTAGATGGGCGATCGATTGTAAAGCCAAAGAAAAGGAGGAAAGGGTTTTATTGGAGCAAGAGTTGCGTGATTTGGACCAAACCATGGAGGTCTGGGATTTGTTGGAAGAAGAGACATGGTCTTTAAGCGAAATTAAAAGACGGCTAGGCGAGTTGGATAATCATTATTACCGGGATTTGAAGCAAAAGGCTCGGTGTAATTGGGCGATTCATGGAGACGAAAATTCTCGATTTTTTCACGGTTTTATTAATAAACGTAAAGCTTCAAATTATTTTCCGGGTTTGGAAGTGAATGGGGCGTGGGAAACAAACCCGGTTCTCATTAAAAAGGAAGTTTTGCGTTTCTTTGCTGGTAAGTTTAAAGAATCTATTACACATCGGCCTCGGTTGATTGGATATGGGTTTTCGGTCTTGTCTTCGGTGGAGGCGGATTTTTTGATCAGTGATTTTTCCGTGCATGAGATCAAGAAGGCGGTGGTGACAAAGCTCCTTGGCCGGATGGTTTTAATTTTAGGTTCATTCGGTTTTTTTGGGAGTTGTTCGAGAAGGATTTTGCGGATATTCTTGATCATTTTCATAGGGTTAAAAGTTTTTGCTCGGGGGTTGGTTCGTCTTTTATCACCTTAATTCCTAAGGTAAACAATCCGTCTTCTTTGGGGGATTTTAGACCGATAAGTCTCATTGGTTGTATTTTAAAGACTGTGTCGAAGGTGTTAGTGAATCGACTCAATACGGTTATGAATAAGATTGTCTCAGAGCATCAGTCGGCTTTCTTATCCGGGAGATATATTCTTGATGGCCCTTTGGTGGCTAATGAGGTTATTGCTTGGGCTAAGAAGAGGGAGAGAAGAATTTTTATGTTCAAGATTGACTTCGATAAAGCCTTTGATAATGTGAATTGGGAGTTCTTGTTGTCGGTTCTTTCTCAGATGGGTTTTCCTTCGGTCTGGTGCGATTGGATTAGTGGTATCTTGTTGGCGACCAGATCTTCTGTTCTTGTTAATGGATCTCTTACATTCGAATTTGGGTGTCATAAAGGCATTCGTCAAGGTGACCCGCTATCGCCTTTTCTTTTTATTATTCTGATGGAGGCTTTTTCAGGTATGTTGAAACAAGCCTGTGATATAGGTGCGTTTCATGGTATTACTCTTCCTAATGAAGGTCCTACTTTATCCCATCTTTTTTATGCGGATGATGCTATGATTATGGGAGAGTGGTCTTCTTTTAATTTTGATAACTTGAAACGTATTCTTCGCATATTTTACTTGTGTTCGGGGCTAAAGATTAATCTCCATAAATCAGTGTTATTTGGAGTAGGTGTAGAAGATGGTGAGATCGATATCCAAGCTGGTTTCATGGGTTGTAAGCCGGGTAGAATCCCGTTCTCTTATCTAGGGATTATGGTTGGCGCTAACATGAATAGGGTGGTTAATTGGGAACCGGTTGTGTCCAAGTTCAAGAAGAGGCTATCTAAATGGAAAGTTAATTCGTTATCTATTGCCGGTCGGTTAACCCTTATTAAATCGGTGCTGGATAGTCTTCCCACTTATTATTTTTCGCTTTTTAAGGCACCCAAGAAGGTTACCAATGATTTAGAAGCTTTGATGAGAAGGTTCTTATGGGGTGGTTCGGATGATGTGAGGAAGATGTCATGGGTGGCTTGGGAGGTAGTCACCAAACCTATAAAAGAAGGGGGTTTAGGTATCGCTCGTTTAGAGGTTAATAATCAAGCGCTGATTACTAAATGGCTTGGGAGATTTCTAAATGATCATCACGCGATGTGGAGAAGAGTAGTGTTGTCTATTCACGGGTCCTCGCGCTGTTGGGGGCTTTCTCCGGTTAATAATGGGGTTCCCGGGGTTTGGAAGAATTGTGTTATGTTTTGGAACAAATTTAAGGTTGATGGTGTGGGTTTTAATAGAGTGATCCGGGCCACAGTTGGGAATGGTCGCCAAGTTCGGTTTTGGATGGATTTGTGGTTGGGTTCGGCGCCGATTATGGACAAGTATCCGTCCTTATATGCGGTAGAAAAACATAAAAATGTATTGTTAGCAGATCGGTTGGTGGTCACTGGATCTTCTCGTCGCATTGTGTGGGATTGGCTTAGAGCTCCTTGCTCCCAACAGGAGGTGATCGAGAAGCAAGAGTTGGAAGATCTCCTTCAAGGGGTGGTGATGGTTGACCGTGAAGATTCATGGTCTTGGGCGGTTGGTAGCTGCAAAGAGTTCGAGGTTTCGGCGATTAAAAGATGGATGGTGCGGTCCGTTGTGGATGCTGGGAGTTTCGGTTTCCAATGGAGCGATTGGGTCCCGAAAAAATGTAATATTTTTATGTGGAGGGCCGTTCTGGATAGTCTTCCAACCAAGCAGGCTTTAGCTAGACGTCATTTGCATTGTGATGATCATAGTTGCGCTTTATGTGAGAGTAATGAGGAATCGCTCGAGCACTTGTTAACCGGGTGTTTCATTTCTATGGCCGTTTGGAATGCGATTGGTTCATGGTGCAACATCCCTAGATCTTTTGTTTTTCATGTCAATGATTTGGTGGAAGTGCATAAGGTTTGTGGTGCGACGGGGAACAAGAGATTGATTATTCATGGAATTGTCATCATTACTTGTTGGAGGATTTGGCGGGCTAGGAATGAAAAGATTTTTTCGGGCAAGAACACTAAGGTGGTAGAAATGGTTGCGGATATAAAATCTTTGGGTTTTCTTTGGTACAAAAATAGATCTAAGATAGGGGTAGTGGATTAGAAAAGATGGTGTTTATTTGATGTAACGTGATTGTTGTTTTTGGTTTTTGGATTTCAGCGTCTTTCTCCGTCTTGGTGATAGTCGTTGGTTGTGTTTGTTTTTAATGAAAGTCAACTTTCACAAAAAAAAAAAAAAGTAGATAAACATATGGGCTTTATTTATTATTTAATTAGAATTTTGAGTTCATCCCTAATTGTATCGAGTCAGTCTATCATAGTCAAAGTTGTGATTATGGTTAGATGAGAGATTGATCTAGTTTTTAAGTTATTTTTTTAGATCAGTAATATTAGAGAGTTTGTTCTAAAAATTACGTGCTTTACGTTTTAGTGAGTTGTATCAATAGAACGGAACGTGACGGCCCCGCCGCTTTAAACGTAAACTTTGCATACCAACGTTTGATTTGTAATACTTTTGTTGCTCTTTGTTTTATTTCACATATTAAGCTAAGTTTCAAAACAAATAGTTGCTTGTGTTCTTTTCTTATAGATGCAACTATGTTAGATGTGTTTCTTCTTGTGGTCAAATTTGACCAAAAGGTTAAAATTTCTTTCATATAATACCAGCCATTCAATTTTATGAAAATACATGTAAGTTAGAAAATGACGGTCTAATAACTAAAAATAAAGTTAACTGGTTTTTTATCCGGCGCGTTGCACCGGGCAGCTGGCAAAATCCTAGTGTTGAAACTCGGGCGCTGGTAAAACCTAAGTATTACAACGGTGAGACGACGCAAATTCAGTTGGTATCGGTTACGTTCGTTACGATATAGACACCACTGATAAAATTTGAGCGTTAAAACCAAAAATTAATTCGTCAAATTATCATATATATAAAAAGATTAACATATTAAAAAAACAAAATACTTAAAATGATGTTTATTTGATAGGCAGACCCGGGTGATGGAAAATTCGAGCGCTGTCGATCATGGCATTGAGGCAGTAACACGACACGAATTCGGCTGGTTTAGATTACGTTCGTTACAGTACTGAAGCTAAGAAATGAAAAAGAAAAAACAAAAATTAAGGTGGACCAATTAGCCAATTGGGGGTGGGAGTCGGTGGAGGGGGGGGGGGGGCGTCGATCGGTAAACTTGCGCATAGGTAAAACCCGGGCGTTGATGCAGCGAGTCTACTTGAATTCAGTCGGTTTCCGTTAGCTTCGTTATGGAACCGGAACTCAAACGAAAAAAATTAGTGTTTAGTCAGTTTTCGTTGCATTCAATTTGATAATGAAGTAAATAAAAACAAAGTTCACAAACTAATACGGTGTCGCTCAGTGGCCCAATTGGACACCTGCGGCACCAAAGTTCATATTTATATATATTAGTAAAGTAATAGTAATAGTTATTACGACTTTTGCGCTTGATAAAGTTGTGAAACATTGGACGAAAAAAGTGTAGCCGTACCAAGGTTGGGAGCATTATCGACTATGTTATCTTGTTTCACATGTTCGTCTTTTGATGACGTGATCGTGGTTTGCGTATGCATACATATTATTGTATGGGTACACATTTTGATAACTTTAGAATCACAATTAGTTAAGTTTTTTTTCTATGCAATTCATAAACAAAATAATACAAGAGTCAAAAGATAAAAAGCTAAGTATAAGAATAGAATTGTAAAATGTTAAATAAACGGCCTATATAGCTAGTGATTGTTTTATGATATACGTGCTAGAGGTGATAAAAGTAACATAATAAGTGTACTTGTCGTTGTTTGGGTCCTCAACTTTAACATGTTAGCCTGAAACCGTTAATTTCAACCTGTTTAACACGTTTGCCATTGACACAAAGTGTATGAACTCATCGAGAATGCGGTTAACCAAGATGTTACATTTTACATCTGGTAGTTATTTAAGACTAGTCATCCTATTCATTGTTAAAAAAATAAGGGATATCTACAAGATCCAAATAACATTAAATATGAAGCATAAATTGTTGTTTTTACTTGTGACAAAGTTATTGTACTTCTAGTGACAAAGTATATGATATATCCATTTTGTAAAACACGTGAATCATTTTTTGATACAAATTTTATGATATATCCGTTTTGTAAAGTAGTGCCAACGCTATCTCCTCACATGTTTTCCATTTTAATCTTTCGTTTTTTTCCTAGTTGTTTGACCGTCATGTTTCTTTTTATGACTTCGTTTACAAGCTGCTTGTGGTTCGGATACTTGTGTTTGGGTTTCGGGTACTTGCGAAGACGTATACGACATTGGCGGTCGAAATAATACATTGATGAATGGTTGCATGGGGTGAGGCATTACGGGTCGATGACCTTGTTGGTTGGCAAAGAAATGGTTATTAGGGTCATTGCTTTTTGAGAGCAAACTAGCGCAACACAATTGAGTCGGATCCCATGGGTTTGGGTTCGGGTTTGGGTTTGGGTTTGGGTTTGAGCTCGGATTCATGGTTGTAGAAAACTGAGAATTTGTTTGAGTAAAATGATGGTGTTGTTTGTTTGAGAATTTGTAGAAAGTTGTTTATTTAAATAGGTTATTTTTTTTCTTTTTTTTATACGGTAATATTACCGTTGGATATGAGAAGGACCCACAAAAACATACAATACTGCGGGTCTTCGTGAGACCGCCTGTAGGTATTTTAGTGTAATTGAATTAACTGGTCGATTAATTTTAATTTGATCATAATAAACATTAAGCAAGTTCAGGATGTACGGAGTGCACGCTTGCTTTAGTTTACTATGATGTTAGGGGCTTCGTCCCTGGCCGGGGGTAGCATTGCTTCATTAAAATTTCATTAGAAAATTAATTTATGATTATGTGTGACATAATCATAAAATTTATTTTGAGACATATTAATATAATTTAAAATTTGAATTATAACTGTCTCAGATAGTTATCCCAACCCAACTGCTTCTTCTAAGATATATGACGCTCCTTCTGATTGATCAAGTTACTGGTTCATCTTCTTCACAAATTCATACTAAATTCTTGTCTGATTTCAGAGGTTTATCTGATTAAAGTGTTTTAAAGAATCACCAAAATAACTTTTAATCTGATAGTTATCACATGACTATTTGAATTATCCGGGTTGCAATTTCAAATCCCCAACACCGCCCTCCCTCGACGGTTTTCAATTCCAAAACCGCCCCTAAGCCGCCCCGTTTACCGCACATAGAGAACCGTCTTAGGGCCCTAATTATTAATAACCAATCTACTTTAATTTAATTTATAAAGTCAGTCAATGAAGTTAAAAACGACTTGTAACAAGTAATTGGCCGTACTATTGTCTTTTTTTCCATATACTCTACCTTTTACAATTATTAACCTGTGCACCGCATATTAGTTGTCAGATGAACCAAGATCAAATCCTGTCCGTTGATCATTGAATCATCACTCCAATAATTGGACCCCACGTGTGGGGCCACTTGATTTCTCCTTTTAATCTCAGCGTACACTCGGCAACTACAGTGGTCATCGCAACACCGAATCACTGCCTTATTTCTTAAAAGAAAGTTACACAAAAGGTCCATCAGTTTTATCATATCACAAATTTGGCCTCCATATTTGAAATGTTGCAATTTGCAAACTTGGTTCAAATATTTGTGAGAGGGTTGCACGATTAGTTCATACTGTTAATCCAAGTTAGTTCTTTTTTTAAAGAAAAAAGATGTTAATTTCCGTTTATGCAATAGTAATTGTCTTTTCAAATTTGAAGTTCTAATAAAATAGTCCTTCAAACTCCAAAACTATTAACGTCGATTTCATCATCTTCGGGTTATAAACCGAACCTTAAATTGTATCAAGGTTTGAAATACAATTTTACATCATATAAATGACACATTATCACTTTTTGGTAAGAAAAACTAACTGGGATTAACGGTGACGACCAGGCCTTTCACTTTTACCCGTAAACCGACCGGAATCCGAAGGCACCTAAAAAACACGAACCTTAAATGATTTTACAACAAAAAAACCCAAACAACCATACCAGAAAAATTGAAACCCGAATCTAAAAAAAATAACGGCACATATTGTCTTTCTTTATAAAATCATTTTAGTTTAGAATATCTGGTATCTGGAATATATTCTTGCGACTTTGAACTTATACGTCAAATGATGTTTGATTTTTTACGATATTTTTTCAATGGCATGATAATATTTGTAAAAAAAAAACATTTTTATTCATTTTATATCTAAAGACGAAAAACTGAATCCGACCAACCCGAATTTTCCGTGTGTCGGTTGTCTTAGGACTGCCACTTTTACCCGAAGCCCAACCCGAGAAAACCCGTACTCGAACCCGAACTAACCCAACCCGACAAGCCCGAACCCGAGAAAAGACAAACCCGAACCCGAACCGAAGCAATTCTGGTTGGTTCTTGGGTTCGAATTATGGGTTCGAGTCAACCTAAAAAACCCGAATAAACTTTTAATTTTAAAACCAAATAATAATAGGCCTATATTGACTGCTGTCATTCCACATATTATGGATAGACCGTTTATTGTTTATTAATGTATTTGATTTATGACTAAAAACAAACAAAATCGAACACCTTAATCACGACATATTGTAGACGATTATGTTAATTTTGTTTATTATGGATAGACTTTATAAAATTTTACACTTTTTAGATTGTTTTACCTATTATTTCTGTTCTTTTATTGGTTATATTTTACGTTACAGGTTAAAAATAACATGTTAGCTCTTTTTTTAGTGCTGTAGTCTTTTAATATTTGCTTGTTTTGTAGGATACTCGAAGCCCGATTAACCCAACCCGAACAAACCTGAACCCGAACTACCCACAACCGAAAAAACCGTGAGAGATTTGGGTTGGGTTTCGGACTTTCGGGTCTAGGATTTGAACTTCGAAACCCGAATAACCCAACCTGAAAAAGCTAAAACCTGAAAAACTAACCCGAAGAACACCCCTAGGCTGTCTAGTCACATTCCCAGCTAAAAACCCGAACAACCCGACCTGAATAAACCCAGACAACACTCCTAGCTTACAAATTTCAAAGTACGGGGGACCTATCTTTCAATTTATCAACCCACATGGACTATATTTTTCAAATCTTTATTTGAAGTAATTATTAATTAACAGTTTATTTCATATTACTAATAATAATACTTTCGACATATACGCATTCAAAGTTTCATTCAGTCTTGTGTCTCTAGGGTTTCAGACGCGCCGCTATTTGCTGATCGTAAACTCAATCATCAGGTAATTAACGCAATTAGGTTTTCTAATCGCTTGATTTCACTTCGATTGATCAATTTGTTAGGGTTTGAACGGTTAATTTCGGTTAATTTCGCTCAATTTGATCTCCGATCTGACTGTACGCTCGTTAAAATTGGGGATTTTTGCTGGAATGGTGTTGTTATGATTATGTGATCTGCGTGTGTTGTGTAGTTGATTAGGTTTAGTGTGAAGCGGTTGGTTGCGGTTTTGTTAGGTTTTAGTTACTGTAGATCGGATTGGTTGTTATTGGTTTTGGTGGATTAGGTTTTAGGAGATGATTTGAGTCTGTTTTGGTGGTGGATAGTATGTGTGTTCGGAGTAAAGCTCAGTTGTTTTTTTTTTTGTGGTTGATTTTGTTGATGATGTTATGATTAAGGTTTTAGTGTGACAGAATTTGAGTTTATTTGGCTGTGAATAGTCTATGTATTCGAAGCTAAAATCAAATTTTATTTTAATTGTGGTTAATTTATGTATTTGAAGTAAAAATCAAAGTTTTTTTTTATTGTGGTTAATCTATGCATTATCTGACTTGTGTAAGCGATTAGGTTTAGTGTGAAGCGGTTGGTAACGGTTTGGTTGCAGTTTTTTTTAGGTTTTAGTTACTGTTAGATCGGAGTGGTTGCTATTGGTTTTGGTGGATTAGGTTTTAGAATAGAACTTGAGTCTGTTTTGGTGGTGGATAGTATGTGTATTTGGAGTCAAAATTAGTATATATATTTTTTCTTGTTGTTGACTTATTTGATGTTATGATTAGGTTTTGGTGTGATCTAATTTGAGTTTATTTTTGGTGGTGGATAGTTTATGTATCTGATCTGCGTGTGTTGTGTAACTGATTAGATTTAGTGCGAAGCGGTTGGTATTGATTTTGGTTGCAGTTTTTTAGGTTTAAGTTACTGTAGATCGGAGTGGTTGTTATTGGTTTTAGTGGATTAGGTTATAGGATAGAATTTGAGTCTAGTTTGGTGGTGGATAATATATGTGTTTGTAGTCATAGTTATTGGATGATGCTATGGTTAAGGTTTTTGTGTGATATAGTTTGAGTTTAACTGGGGGTGAATAATCTATGTATTTGAAGAAAAATTTAAAGTTTTCATTTATTTATTTTTATTTTTTTTATTGTGGTTGATCTATTTGATGATGTTATGATTTTGGTGTTCATTTGAGGACATAATCCAAGTCTGTATGGTGGTGGATATTTTGTATACCTGGACTCCTGGACTCAAAAGCAATTTTTTTTCTCATTGTTGTTGACCTATTTGATGATGTTATAGTTTTTTATGACTAAGGTTTTGGTGTCCATTTAAGGACAGAATTTAAGTCTATTTGGTGGTGGATGATCTATGTATTTGGAGTCAAAATCAATGTTTTTTTTCATTGTGGCTGACCTATATGATGATGTTATGATTTTGTATTGCTATGATTTGGTGTCGATTGGTTACTTACATAAGAAGCAGGTGTGTGCTTGTTTGATATGATGACAATCTTATTATTATTATTATTATTATTATTATTATTATTATTATTTTTATTCAGATCTAAGCTAAACTCATTTTACTTGCATAAGAAGTTGGTGTATGCTTGTTTGATATGATGATATTGTTTTGTTTTTTATTCAGATCTAAGCTAAACCTGTTTTACTGATATGTGCTGGTAGCCAGTTATTTCATTATATTTTTGCCTATGCTCCTTATGCATGTTTATAGAAATTTATTGAACTAGTTGATCTGTGCTCGTGTCCCGACATGCTTTATGTTCTGAAAGAGGTCAATACTTGTTTCAAGCATTAAAGTCATACTTTATGTGTGGTTTATGTTTCTTTCAAGCATCAAATTCAGTTCTTTATGTTTGATTTCAGATCATCTTACTTTTTGATCTTATGGTGATACAGTTCTCTCAAAGGAGTGTTATTGAAAAGTTATGGCATTGGAAATTACTCAAATTCTGTTGAGTGCACAATCGGTTGATGGATCTGTTCGTAAGCATGCTGAAGAAAGTTTAAACCAATTTCAAGAGCAAAATTATTCGGGATATCTACTCTCTCTATCTGCAGAACTTGCTAATGATGATAAGCCTGTTGACAGTCGTAAATTAGCTGGTTTGGTTCTAAAAAACGCATTGGATGCAAAAGAGCAGCACAGAAGATATGAACTGATACAAAGATGGTTATCACTAGATGTTGGTATCAAGTCACAAATCAAATCATACCTGCTGCAGACACTCACATCTACTGTTTCTGAGGCACGCTCTACTGCATCCCAGGTTATTGCTAAGATTGCTGGCATTGAATTGCCACAAAAACAATGGCCCGAGCTCATTGGTTCTCTTTTGTCAAGTATTCACCAAGTTCCGCCTCATGTGAAGCAAGCTACTTTAGAAACACTTGGTTATTTATGTGAAGAGGTTTCACCAGATGCTGTTGAACAAGATCATGTGAATAAAATACTCACGGCTGTTGTTCAAGGTATGAATGCAAGTGAGGCAAACAATGATGTGAGGCTTGCTGCAACAAGAGCTTTGTATAATGCTCTTGGTTTTGCTCAAGCAAATTTCACTAATGATATGGAGCGTGATTATATTATGAGAGTTGTTTGTGAAGCAACACTCTCGCCAGAAGTGAAAATTCGACAAGCTGCTTTTGAGTGTTTAGTTTCTATTTCATCAAGCTATTATGAGAAGTTGGGTCCTTACATGCAAGATATCTTTAATATTACTGCTAAAGCTGTAAAAGAAGATGAAGAGCCAGTAGCATTACAAGCTATTGAATTCTGGAGCTCGATTTGTGATGAGGAAATAGATATATTGGAAGAATATGGTGGTGATTTCTCTACTGCTGTTTCTGATATACCTTGTTTTTACTTTATAAAACAAGCTCTTCCTGCACTTGTACCCATGCTTCTAGAAACTTTACTGAAGCAAGAAGAAGACCAGGATCAAGATGAGGGTGCATGGAATCTAGCGATGGCTGGTGGCACGTGTCTTGGTTTGGTGGCTCGAACTGTTGGAAATGATATTGTTCCACTTGTTATGCCTTTCATTGAAGAAAATATTACCAAAGCTGATTGGAGGCAAAGAGAAGCTGCTACTTACGCGTTTGGCTCCATTCTGGAAGGCCCGTCACCAAACCAGTTAGTTCCACTCGTAAACGTTGCTCTCAACTTCATGTTGACCGCTTTGACTAAGGATCCTAACAGCCATGTGAAAGACACCACTGCTTGGACTCTTGGAAGAATATTCGAGTTTCTTCATGGCTCAACTATGGAGACACCAATCGTTACTTCAGCAAATTGCCAGCAGATTATCACTGTTCTTTTACATAGCATGAAAGATGCACCGAATGTGGCCGAGAAAGCTTGTGGGGCCCTCTATTTTCTCGCATTAGGGTTTGACGACATTGGCCCGTCATCTCCTTTGACTCCATTTTTTCAAGAAATTGTTCAATCTCTTTTGACTGTTACTCACAGAGAAGATGCTGGAGAATCCAGATTAAGAACTGCTGCTTATGAAACATTAAACGAAGTTGTGAGGTGTTCAACTGATGAAACAGTTCCCATGGTGCTACAGTTAGTACCTATTATCATGACGGAACTCCACAAAACACTTGAAGAACAAAAACTTTCTTCTGATGAAAGAGAAAAACAAAACGAGCTGCAAGGGTTGCTGTGTGGGTGCTTGCAGGTGTTCATTCAGAAACTTGCAGCATCATCAGATGCAACAAAGTACGGTTTCATGCAACATGCAGATCAGATCATGAGCCTTTTCCTTAGGGTTTTTGCATGCCGAAGTGCCACTGTTCATGAAGAAGCCATGCTTGCTATTGGAGCTCTTGCTTATGCAACAGGGCCTGATTTTGCAAAATACATGCCAGATTTTTACAAGTATTTGGAATTGGGTCTACAAAACTTTGAAGAATATCAGGTGTGTGCGGTTACTGTAGGTGTGGTGGGTGACATCTGCAGGGCACTTGAAGAAAAAGTGTTGCCATGGTGTGACGGGATCATGACTCAACTTCTTAAAGATTTATCAAGCAATCAGTTGCATCGATCTGTTAAGCCTCCAATATTTTCATGTTTTGGTGATATATCACTTGCCATTGGTGATAATTTTGAGAAGTATTTGATGTATGCTATGCCTATGCTTCAAAGTGCTGCTGAGCTGTCTTCACATACTTCTGGTGCTGATGATGATATTATCGAGTACACCAATCTTTTGAGAAATGGTATATTGGAGGCTTATTCTGGAATCTTCCAGGGTTTTAAGAACTCGCCTAAAACTCAGCTGCTGATTCCATATGCTCCACATATTCTCCAGTTTCTGGATCTGATTTATATGGAGAAAGACATGTGAGGTTCTTCTTATAAGTCGTTTCTTTGTGTAACTTTTACTGAACTGTAACTAATGATTTTGTGTTAATGTTTCAGGGATGAAGTGGTGATGAAAACTGCAATTGGTGTTCTTGGAGATTTAGCTGATACACTTGGAACTAATGCGGGGTCTCTGATTCAACAGTCTCTTTCAAGCAAAGAGTTTCTGAACGAGTGTTTGTCTTCGGATGATCATTTGATTAAGGAATCTGCTGAGTGGGCCAAGCTGGCTATCAGTCGGGCCATTTCTGTTTAAGGCTCGGTACAGAACTACACTCTTTTTTTCCTTTTTCATTTAGAAGTCCCTGTATGCATTTGGTCGAGTCGGGGTCAGGTCAAGGTCCATGGTTGCATTCAACGGTCGGTCAGGTCTGTTCGGGTCAAGTCAAGCTGGTATCTAGTAGCTTTTGTCACCAGGGGCAAATTGGCAATTTCATGGGTTTGGAAAAAACCGGTGGTGACATGTCACAAAGAGCATAGTGGCTTTGGTTGTCGGGGTATAGGTAACAAAAACACATCATGCTTGCTGTTTTTCATTCGGGTCGGTTTGGGAGGAGAAGGGGGTTTTTTGGGGGGGGGGGGGTTAGCACACATATCAGGAACACATTGCATTTCGCATCATACATTTTTTTTTCTTTTTCATTCCATTCATACCATCTTTTTAAAATCTAAAATTCTTAGGGTGTCAGTTTTGAGTCTTGCATTAGTCGGCATCATGTGGTCGGTCACATACGTTCAGGAAGTTAAAAGAGTTTTTGCATTGTCGTTAGGTTTTGTATTTGAAGTTGTTGAAATACAATGGATTCATGAAAGAAATCATCTTTGTTTTTCTATTTTGATGGTTGGTCTGTCTAAAAAGGTTGAAGCATATATGTTTTGAAATGTGTAAATCCTATTTTGTGATTCCCAAATTGTAGTAAAAATGGCATTTTTATAAAAAAAAATGTCACAGCTTGTGATGAAAGGTGTGTGGGAATAGGATTTTGATGGTTGGTTGTTACTTGATAGGAGACGGGATTACTTTTTTGTAATTTTGGAATCAGACATATTTTTATTTATTTTGCTATCAAGTGAAACATAACAACCACTTATGGATTTGTGTGAATGCCAAACTTTATATGTATTGAATTTTTTTCTTCATTTCTCATTTTGCTGTATATTTTGGGCTCTGGTGTATATTTATTTTGCTATCCGACTATGTTTTGTGGTTTCAAAAAGGGAAATGATTTAACTGAAAATGCAATTATTATATAATCTTTTTTTATTTAATATTACCCTCCGTTTGGTAACTAGTTAGCGCCTGATAGGGGTTATTCCATTTTAGGTCGCGTGTGAAGTAAACAAAATAATTTGTGAATAAGGTGGCAGGGCCGCCGGCCCGCTACACACAGTCTCCAGTTAGGTTAGAACACATTTTCATCTTACCGAAAACAAGGCGGTTGAAGTTTATCTCGCTGAAAATGTGTCGAGTTGAAACAAGTTTTCTATCTTTTTAAAAACCTCTCAAAGGTGTTCACAATAAGATATGCTTTGTATGATGGACAACAAAAACTTGTTAAATCAAACAAAATAAGAAATTTATTATCCTGTTCAATGTTTTAAATCATCTATCAATTGTCTACAAAAATAATGAAAATTTAATTATCAACCCATGCTATGTTCTTTCTTATTACAGGAATAATTTTAATCAACGACAGAAATATTCGTTGGTAATCTAACAGTACAATTCGTTGGCATTGCTCTTCCGAAATCCATAATCACTAAATAGAAACAATATAAAAAACTAGTGCTATACCTTGCGCGTTGTGCAGGAAAGGTTGGTAAATCCGGGCGATGATAAACTTAAACGTTGTCGGTCCCGGGCGTTGAGGTGGTAAGTTAACACAAATTCAGTCGGTTTCGGTTAAATGTGTTATGATACCGGAACTAAAACCAAAAATAAAACAAAAGCATATAAAATTTGAGGTGGATCAATTGAGTGGCATCAGTCGGTAACACTCTAGCATTGGGAAGATCTGAGCATTACCGATCCCAGAAGTTGAGGCGGTGAGTCTATGCAAATTCGGTTGATTTCCGTCGCATTGGTTACGGTACCGAAACTAAAACAAATCGTAGTGAGTCTACACGAATTCGTTCGGTTTCCGTTATGTTTGTCACGGTACCGGAGCTAAAACAAAAGATAACAAATTTTTTTTTACAAAATTCAAGGACTAATGCGGTGCCGTCAAGTGGTCCAATCGGCACTTAGCGGCACCAAAGTTTGTAATTGTTATATATAATAATAATAATTATAACTTAAATGGTAAATTATTATTGTTTCCTTAAGGGTAATGTAGATTTGCTGCGTATTACTTTAGCCAACATTTGGTCTCCCCTTTAGGAGTTTTTGTTTAATATTTTAATTATTTTACCATTTTAATAAAATTAGGTTTAATTTTCATAATATTAAAATAAAAGTGTTTTGTGCTGTGCTGTCCTCCTCTTCCTAGTGCTACTGCTTCCACTACTTGCAGTGTTTTTCATCATTTACCAAAATTATAAAAAACTTTGCCTTTTAATTTATCAAATAAAATCCAATCCCATAAATGTTATAATGTAACATTGATGAAGAAAGTACCACTTAATATTAGAGAGGAAAAAACACGAGAAAATGACAAGTCGGCATTTGAAATTTACAAAAGAGTGAAATGTTTTTTTCGCCCCTATAGTTTGTCTAAATCTGTGGTTTTAGTCAAATCGTTTCAAATTTGCGATTTTCGTCCTTGTGGTTTCATTTCACTTGCAATTAAACCCGTTAAGTCTGGTCGTTAAACCCATCAGTCCTTCACGTGAGAGGCGGTTTTGTCCTTTTCTCCCAATATACACCCCAACCTTTCGCCGGGGGGGGGGGGGGGTGCTTGGAATTAATTCAGGGGTTTATTTGGGGAGAAATGGGACAAAACTGCCCCTCACGTGAAGGAAACGCTGATGGGTTTAATGACCAGACTTAACGAGATTAGTGAATTCGTGTTTAATTGCAAGTGAAATAGAACCACAGGGACGAAAATCTCAAATTTAAAACTATTTGACTAAAACCGTAGATTTGAACAAAGCACAGAAACAAAAACCACATTTCTTTTAACAAAATAAACATCGACTTTTAGTCATTTTAAAAATAGACATTTAAACCAACTAATTAGGCAAGCCAAATCCTGCTGGATAAAATACTTTTTCTAAAAAAATTCTAACGTGAGAATAGACAAAATAGACATTAAAACTATGCAGCCAATAAAAAAGATAAATCCAAACAGCACAGTCGAGAATTAACAAATAGGAAGTGTTGGCTAGCACAACAAGGTTCACTCGGCACAAAAATACTTAGAAATTAAAATTTACAATAAGGTCTGGGAAAACAGCATATCAAAGCGACACATGTGTAAAGCCGGGGGGGGGGGTTATGTATCAGATGGCGGCAAAAATTTAGCATGTATTATCATTTCCTAATTTTAGAATCTGTAACAATCTCAAAAAGGTTGAGGTGAACTTGTCCATAGGCGGACTTGGTGTGTTAGAACTTGGCCCACCGTCCAATCCTAACTTGTAGCATAAATAACTCAATTTTCTTGTTTTAGTTTAAATGTCCATCCTTTAAAACTTCAAATCCAAGGCCTAAACCAATAAAAATATAATCCTAATATGTCAATGTTGATATTTGAAATTTTGAATGCATTATGTATTCGTGAATCAACTTCTCATATTTTGCGTCCCATCTGTATTGTGCCCCCAATACAAATTTTTTTTATATCCGCCTCTAACTTGACACAGGTGCATTAAAGCATTACACAATAATAAGTTGTATGGTACACCATTAAGTCAACTATCGTACACTATAATACATGTAAAACAAAAGAGAAGTACAAATAAAAAGTTGGTAAACATACACAAAAGCTAATATGATGTAAACAGTAAGCAACACTCACATGAGCCCAACTTCCCCTCACCACCAAAACACAAAATTAAAAAGCCCAAAAGTCAAAATCTAGATGGTGGAAGGGGGAAGCAGAAACAAAAATCTTGTATTTAATAATCAAGTTTTGAAAAAAGTATTATAACATATTAATAATCCTGAATAAGAGTGTGATTTGTATAAAAAATATATATTAAATAAGAAATAAAAATATATATGAATTAGGAGATAAAAATTTGGTAGTTAATTTATTGGTGATATCTATCCCAAACTGGTAGGTTTTTTAATAACGGTGTCGATCATGTCAGGTTGACAGGTGACGAGTTACGGGTTGATAGGCTAAAATGTGTAACCTGAACCTGACCCATGTTATTATTCGAGTTAAAAATTTCAACTCTATCCCGCACATGCATAAATATAAAAAAATTTAAAAGTGTATTTTTAAAACAAATTAGATAGATGTAATATAGAGTAAGTAAAACAAATGAAAAATATGAATATTTTTTTTTGAAAATTATTTGAAATCTTGAAAATGAATCGGAAATTGCAAGTGTATCATCAAAATAATGAAAACGGAAAAACAATGATAAAAATATAATTATAAAAGTTTTTAAGAACTTAAACCGGTTAACATGTCGAACCGTTTATACATGGGTCAATCCCGGACCAGACCTATTTTTATAACAAGTCAGCCCAAACCCGACAAACAGGTCTTTTTACTCAACCCAAAACCTGTTTCTTCTTGGTCAGGTTCAGGTCATGTTTCTGGTCGTGTCAACAGTTGTCGGCTGACCCCGTTTCCGTAGTGCAGAAAGTTAGTGTAAAAATTGATGGTACCCAAAAGATGACAAAATGCAAGCTTAGGCATGAGCTCATAATGTGACCAGAAAGCAAGTTTTGACTTATAAAAGGCAAAATATAAGCAAGCAGCATGCAAAGGGATAATAGTACCTACTGCAAGATGTCCATCCACATGCATTATCTATAGTGTATTGTTGCCTATACATTGATGTAACATAAAATAATGAAGTTGACTTCACCATTGTGCCCTCAATCTTTTAATTTTTTTATTTATATACCAAAAAGAAGATTTTATTTGTCTAAAAAGTGTAAAATTGTGTCTTAAATTTTTGGGCATGAAGTCAACAAAAAAAAATTATAATAACAATAATAATAAAACCTGTTATTATGGCGTCAATTTATTTTTTTAACAATTTTTTTTACATGGTGCCAGGGTATAACACATGCTGAAAATTTTGATACAACATGTGTTAATTTTCTTTTATAGTTTTTAGGCAAAATATTTTTATTAGCAAAACCGAAACATATGGTGTAACACAGATATTTGTTCAAAAAGTGTAAAAAGAAAATTAACACATGCATGGTGCCTTAAATGCAAGGTGCAATTTTTTTTTCATTTTTATTATTGGTTATAATGCTAGAAATCTTTTTTTTTTTGGGAGAATAAAAAGAAATTCTAAATCGTCAATAATAATAATAATATCAATATATAGTTTATATTTTTAAAATTTTGTAATTTTTACATAAATATGTGTATGCTATGTTCATAAAAACAATGATACTAATCTGTTCTCATGTTTTTAAAAGTGTTTATTATTAATTTCATGTGCATGTTATGCATAGCCTATAGGTAATACACACAACTTTCGCATAACTTTCATATGTGTAGGTTCTATATTTAAATAAAATTTTTTAATATATTTAGATTTCAATAAAGATGAGTAGACATTGCATTTCAACAATTTTCTTATATGTTAAAAACATTGAAGATTAAGAAAATGGTTTATTTTGTTATGCGTGTTCTCGCAATACATGAGCGAGAGAACCCGTTACAAATAAATTTACGTGACCCTACCAGCATAGCTTAGGTAAAACAAATGTTGTGTTGGATAAGTGACCTTCAAGATGGTTAAAAACAGAAAAATCAATGAATGTCAAATTCATTGGCAGTGCTCAACCCTTGAAAGGTTATATTACTGAAGTTGACTTAACAATATTGTGGCCTCATCTTTTGTAAATATTGCTACATGCAATCATCACTCATCATCTTATCAAAGCCACTATCTCCTCCTATTGAGTTGAAATATATATAGCCATCTTCCCATCTCCTCTCTTCCTTGCATCTTGCACCAAAAACAAGTATTGATGGCAAATTCTACCAAAACCACCCTTCTCATTTCATTCCTACTCCTTGCTTACATATTTTCAGGTTACCATCTGATTGCAATTTTCAGTTTCCACCATTTAAGTTTGTTAAAAACGACTATCATAATTCGTTAACTAATCGTGTCATTTCTTCTTTGTAAATAGTGGATGGCAGCAGTAGTAATGGCTTAGTCCGGCCGGTTTACTCTCTCCACAAGGTAATTAGATATATATTACTAGTGTTTTTTTAAAAAAATTATATGAAAGATTTTAACAAATTATAACGAAAGAGAAGGCAGATGGGTAACAAACTTTACTGCTAGCCCTTTCGTAGTGTTAGTTTCATGTAGGTAACGTTTAAGAACGACCTACCCGTAAACTAATATTGTAACATGCTTCTAAAAGGATTCGATCTTGATCTTAAATACGGGTAGCTAGAGTGCTAGACCTACATGGAAACCGATGAAAGTCGGATCCAAGTTATACATTGATTAGGGTATGAACAACTATTTCAAAATGTCATGCACATATGTATCACTATTAAAAATTTTTATTCTAGTTAGGGTATGCTTATGAAACCATAAAAGAAAACTATATTGTGAAAAATTGTAATGCATCCCCTTCAAATGTTGTAAAATGTGCACATATAAAATAGTTGAAAAACATTGGATGCACTACTTTTATTAATTAAGCAATAGGATTAAAAGGAGGGTTTGTAACTACAACCATCCAATGGGTCGAGTCGGATCAGATCAGGTCAGGTCATGTTGAGTCTTGTTGTCGTGTTTGCCTTCATTGCACCCTCTAGAAACCTTTTTTGTGAGGTTTATATATTACATTTGCATGTTTTTGTTATACGAGGTATATATATGTTGTTTTCTCCATGTAGGATGGTTTGTGGTTACATGGAAGGAAGCTTTTGATGCTTGATGCAGTTTTGGACTACGACGATGCTGGAGCTAATCCTAAGCATGATCCAAGGAGGGGGAGGGGCGGAAGAAACCCGTGATGGAGTTTAAGCTCGATCGGGGTTTCACTTTTAAAAACTCTTTGTTGTTTATAACTTTATATCTTTGCTAAGTATTATTACTTAGATGCCTTTGTGGGCAGAGTAATCTAAAGGAGTTATATATGAGTGTATGTATCTCTAAAACAGGTTTATTACTGTACTTTGACTACAGCTACAAGAATAAATAAAAGGGTTATTACCTTTAATTGGGGGCATATTAAAAAAATAAGATGATTCATCTTTAATTATATATATATATATTTTTATTTTTAAAATTTAATTATTTCTTTGAGTAATTCAATCTTGTTATAAGGGGGTTTAAGGGTATTTGTCCCGATAGTATCTTGGTGTGTAATAAGGTGCTATCTCTCTTAAAGGTCAAAAGTTCGGGGTTCGAGTCCCTTGATGGATATTGGTGTAGTATCATTAGAAGTAGATTACATAGTCGTTCAAAAAAAGTATTTTAAACATGTTAACACTCAAAACATATGTGATTAACTGATTATCATTACAACTTCATAACAACAAGAAAACATCTCTTCTACGTTTAGTTTCATTTAACGGATCGTGGTTCTGATGATGATTCGATATCCCTTGACACACCTTCTAAACAAACATCCAAATACGCCCAAATAGTGTCTAGGCCACAGAGGTAGGGAAGGCGTGTCTTTGATGTATGATATGCATGTGTGACATTTTAGTCAAATCCCACATATATTGTTATGTTATCTTCAGTTCACACGAGAGATATTGTGCTATAAGGATGTCACCAAAATATCATTAACGCGTTTTGGGTGCAATGACTATGGATGAAAAAAAAAAGAGTCAATGTTAAGTTTGCTCGAGTCCGGTACCAGGATGAGTGACATCTTGAAAATTTTACTCGAGCAATCAAAAACAAATATGTGAGCTAAAATGGGCAAAGCGGACTATATTAATTATACGAGATATCGAATCAGTATGAGCTAGCTTTTCAAGCCCAAAATAATTAAAGTATATACAATTTAATTAATTGCTAAATGATGGGATAAAAGGGACCAGACAATAGAATCCTATGAAGGGGAGAATGATGGGATAAAAGGGACCAGACCATAGTAATTAAAGTATGTTATGAATTCTCTTTATTTTAATGAAACACAACATAATTATTAAAGGGGTGTTGCCAATAAGCTACCATGATCTTTAACTTTGTGTTCACTAAAAGTAACGTTAGGAGTATTAAAATGTAATTTACTTAATTAGGAACCATGTTCATTCATAGACAGGCAAGATGTTAGGGATGTGAAATTACTTAATTGCCCTCTTGTTGTGCACATAATATAGAAGAAAGTGATAGTGAAAAGCATGATAACGTAGTTTTGACTACTTGCTCTAGTTTCATTTTTCATATAACTTTTCGCCATCAAGTGCGACCCAACTAGAGGCATTGCCTCTTAGACCCCGCAAGGGGCCAGCCACTTGACTTTACGAGGGTGGTGCCCCTCGGAACCTTCTCATAGTACTAGAACCATAGAGCTTCCTTTGTATGGAAGTCATAATAACATTAAACGAGTGTATATCGCACAACTCCTAACCCGTATTAATATTTATTAAATCTCAATTGCTCAAAATTACTTGAGTTTCTCAATAGAGTCTCAGGGCAGATGGTTTTCCCAGGAACTGGAGATAACTTGAAGGCGCTTAAGGGTTCCGTACGGCTGGGTTGGACCAGCCGGTGATAATCTTTTGTCACTGGGTCATCCCGTATAAAGTACCTAGACAATTCTCTATATGTTGATCGTTAAAAAAAAGTAGTAAAAGAGAAAAAAATATAATAATTTTATATAATCATCTTATATATCACATTTAATATATACAAAGTATATATATATACTATACAATTAATACAATAGTTTTCTAATATGTTATTAACTCATAAACAAACAAAAATCTAACTACTATATTAAAGCAATACATAGTTTTCACATGACATTTAACTAAGATATACACATAGGATTCCACCTCAGCAATTTTCAAAATTATAATTTACACCTAATAAACTATTTAATTTTAATACTATTACTATTTATATAATTAATAACAAATCTACCTATGTTGTTGGTGGGAATTGAACTCATTACCTTGCTTTTAAAATGTTTGTGGCTTACCAACTCAACTAAAATGAATTGATGGTAACCTTCTCTTTTTCTTACTTGGTAAAGATTCACAACCTTCCATTTTTATTGTCTAATACAAATACAAATTATTCTTACTAATTTATGTATTTTAGAAAATTATTTATATCTTATGAATTCATAAGATATGTTATTATACATATTATTCAGTTTAACTTTTTTGTATTTTTTTAACCACCCGTGTATCACACGAGCTATATCCTAGTTACAAACATAGCTTTAAATGCTGTATTAAATGAGGTTTTTTTTTATATATTTGTGAATTATAAAAATTTATTTATTATTATTTATATCTTATGAATCCATAAGGTATGTTATTATGTCTATTATTAAATTTAATTTTTTTGTTGTATTTTTTAACCACATGTCTATATCCTAGTTTTTAATATTAAAACATCAAAATTTTATTATTTATAAGATATTACAAATTTTGTTGGTTAAAAAAATAATTATAAAATAATATATCAAGCATGTAGTAGCTGGTCTTCTTGTCTAATGATGAAATTGAAACATTAACCCCCATCCCTGCCTTTTTATTTTTTTTATTTCTTTTCATTTCTTTAAACTCCGTAAGAATTTGTCGGTATTTCCAATTCAACGTCTTGTTCTACAGGAATGCATTGTCATTTCGTTCCTTCACAGAAAGTCTTCAAGAGGGTTTAGTTGATCCATGATTTAGGTTTCACTTTCGTTTCCTTTTCGTTGTTTCAAGAAATATATCGATCAATTCCGATTTTTTCTTTTTTCACTTGATTCTTTTTCGATCGAGATGTATAGATTGTCTTAGATTCGAAAACTTACTCACTTGAGTTTTCCTACAATAATGAGTTTTGTCCTTGATAGTGTTCTTAGCTAGGTGGGAGCTATGCAGCTAAATCAGCCAATATATCGGTTATCGGCCATTGGAGTGAAATATCGGTTTTTGTATCGGCAATGAGAATATCGATGATATTTATTAATATATCGACAATATTTTGAGTCACAAACATCGATGATATCGCCGAGATATTGGTTTAGTCTATTTTTATTAGTTTAATGCCTCAAGTGAAGTCCACATTACAAATTGTTGGCCCAAACACAATCCAAACTGGTCTGTTGGCCCAAAAACCATCCCAAACCCATCTTATGATTAGATATTTAGATTTTAGATCATATTTTGAGTCTTAATTATCGACACATTTGATGTTACTATTAATATTAACTAGGTTGTTACCTGGTGCATTGCGTCGGGCGCGTTGGGTAGTTCTGTGCTGGTTACATCTGGGCATCGTTTCTGTATGTTGACGCGAATTAGGTTGGCATCGGCAACGTTCTTTACGGTAACAAAACTAAACAAAACAAAAAAAAAAGAATTCCTTAAACTAACGTATTAAAATAAAACAAATTAAAAAAACAAAGCACCACATCATCTTACTTTTTCATTGGTTGATTACGTATGAAATCTATAAATAAAAAAATATATTTCTATTTTAAATAAAACAAAAAAAATGGCTTCAAGAAGGTTCGAACTTGGGACTTGCAAGTTGCAACAACAAAACAACACCACAACAGCAGTTTCCTTTTTTTGTTACTTTTATTACTTTCAAATGAACACATACTAAAAAAAGCAAAAAAAAAAGATGCATCCAAGAGGCTCGAACTCGCGACTTACATCTTTGTACTACACAACAAAACCACCCCACCAACTTCTATTTTTGTTACTTCAGTTAGTTTAAAATCAATAAATTATAAAATAGATTTGAAAAATAATAAAAAAAAAAGAAGTTAGTGGCTGTCACATGACAGCCATTGATTGGACCACAATCTTATTACTGTAGTTATAGGTTTTCTTTTATCTTTACTATATATAAAGAAGGAGTGAAGGGCCTCTTAAAATTTAAGAGGTACAATTTATATTGCATAAGTAACAACCCATGATGCATGTCTTAAAGTAGTTAAGGGGACATAGTGGTCTTTTGCCACAATCAAATAATACGGATGAAAATAATTTACAATAATAGCCCCTCATATTTAGTTAACTATTTGTAAATATAAGTAATAGTTTCAACTTTGGTCCCCCATCTTTACCTATATACTTGACAAGTTTATTTAATTTTTTATTTACTTCTTTATCTTTAAATAAATTATGATTTAAAAAAAACGAATTTACTTTTGCGACCTACTTATCTTTGTCAACGTTTTAACATAAAAATTGTTCAAAACTGAAATATTAATTAAAATGTACAAGTTATTAATGCATTAATGTACAACTTCTCTTATGATAATAATATACACTATTGTAATTTACTTTAAATTGAACAAGTCAAATTATTATTATCATCATCATCAATAAACATTCACCAGGACAATTGGTATATATGGATCTAGATTAGTTTAATCTAAAAAAAGATTTGTTTAGTTTGATAAAACTGTATTATGAAAAACGATTTTTATATATATTAAGCATTTAAAATCACACAGACATCTTTCGAATATTTTATATGCTTAGTATCAACCATCAAGCTACCTTGGAAAATATCACGTTGCACATAGCACAAACTTGTTACATTGGATATTACATCCACTACATGAGAGTATTCTTATCATAATCAATTAAAATTCTAGTTGTTTGTAAAAAGGTATTCTCATCAATCTTCTTATAATTTTATTTTCTAGATTCTACTTCGTTAAAAAACTCATTTATATATAAGAAAGAAGTTTTAGATGCATTCTATATTCATGTTTGCGAACACATTAAATTAACTAACCAGTCATTTATAATTCTGCAGTTGTAATCATGTATGCTTTTTCTTTCAAGTTTCGTTTTATCGCTCTATTTATATCTTCATCTATACCTAATAAATAATTAATTGATAGAGCCACATGTCATAATTTTTCATGCCCCGGGATTTATTTTTCTAGCTTCTCTTATTTCAACTTTCGTGTTTATACTTATAAAACATAATATATCTCTATCTCTATCTATGCTATATATAATATAGGAGTAAGGGACCTCTTAAATTTTAAGAGATGTATCACTCTTGTTGTATATTATACAAGTAACAATGCATATAATTTTAAGGGGCTGTTTGGGATTCCATATTTTCACCTCCTTATAACTTATAAGGATAAGTCATAAGTTACAAAAGTGTAACTTATCAACATTTCCTCTCACATAATAAGGAAACCCAAACACTTTTTTATTTTATTTTATCGTAAGTTATAAGTTATAAGGAGGTAAAAATAAGGAATCCCAAACAGCCCCTAAGAATGAAGGGCTAAAATAGTCTTTGCTCATTCAAAAACAACTTACAATAATGGTCCTTCAACTTCAATCAAGTTTGTTATTTATTAAATAGTTACACATATCCCCCCTCATTCTAAACCAACTACCCCACGACTTTTTAACGGCCATAACTTTTTCACATGTTAATATTTTTTCTAAAAAATTACACAATAAAAACAAGCATTTTATTCTATTTAATTTGAGTATAGTATTGCTATAGTTTATTGATTTTTTAAAAAACTAATATGTTACGTGATTACCAGTTATTACCGGCAGCGGGTCAGACAAGTTCGGCTAATGGTGTCAGAATGGGTTAGGGTTGGAATAGTTTAATACAAAAAAAGGGTTAGTTTAGTTCATGTCGGGATGGGTTTAGATCGAAAGGGTTCATGTCAGAACGGGCTTCGGGTTAAAACGTTTTTGGGTTGGAACGGATCCGTCAAAACGAATTGAGTTAAAAAGTAGGTTATTTGAAATTACTATACATTTCATCTTAACTTATTGATTGTCACCAAAAGTTACGCACGTTCAAGCATCAGTTACGCGGATGACATTGTTTATACATACTGGTTGCTCGCGTATAGGTGTTATGTGGCGCGCTTACTAGCACTGGTTACACGTACGATGCCACTTTAAATGCATACCACTGTCAGGTTACGCACGTGCCGTTGTGAGGTTACAAACGTACTAACACCAGTTGCGTTTGCGCGTACATCGTTGCATCGCGCGGGCACCTGGTATATAGTATAATATGAATGCTTTAGTGTGTTGAAGTTTCTTATATATATATATATATATATATATAGAGAGAGAGAGAGAGAGAGCCGATATCATGAAAAACGATATATCATGTATTGGTACTTAACCGATATCCAATATTTTTTTCACATTAACTGTAAAGGGTGGAAGCGTTAAAATCAGTACCGACGGTTCACATGTTAAAAAAAAGGTATATTGTTTTTATTAATCCCAACTATTGCCTTTTGGTTACTGCCAGCCCCAACTAATGAATTGGCTGCTGACAGTCCCAACTTTTAACGTATTTGTTTCTAATGGTCCACAACTTAAAGAATCCTAACGTCGTTAGTTGCAGATCGTCGGAAAAACGTTTTTGGCCCGAAAAGTCACATTTTATTGCCGGAAAACATCACCTGAACACCGCCACCACCACCAATTGACTCACCGCTAACCGACCACCACCACTTGAGCACCATCAACCGATTCCGACAATGGTTCTAGGGTTCCACGACCTAAAAAATTGGGGCTTTTACTAGAAAAAGGTTCCTAAAGGTCCGATATAAAGTTACCAATATGTTTGGGACGAAAATGTTGAGTTTTCGAGAAAAAATATGAGTTTTCTGGCCAAAAACTTTTTTCCGGCGACCTGCAACTAACGATGTTAGTATTCCGTTAGTCGCGGACCGTTAGGAACAAATACGTTAAAAGTTGGGACCGTCAGCAACCAATTCATTAGTTGTAACCGACAGTAACCAAAAGTTCATAGTTGAGATTAATAAAAACGAATATACCTACAAAAAAAATTACAAACATGAAGCATTAAATGATTAAGGGGCTGTTTTGCAACATCTGAATCAGTAAGTCTGAACCATTAAGCTGTCTGAATGGGTAAGATAATCTGAACCAGTTAGACATCTGAACCAATAAGAGCTGTTTGGTTAGACATCTGAATGACTGTGCAGAATTACTACTTTACCCCTGTGCATAATTATGTACTAAATGAAATTTATTTGTTTGATCAAAAATCTGAATGACTATACTGAATGACGGATAATTAAAATAAAGAGAATTCATAACATAACCTTCAACAAACAAACATCCAAAAAATTCATAACATAACCTTCAACAAACAAACATCCAAAAAGTTCATAACATAACCTTCAACAAACAAACATCCAAAAAGTTCATAACATAACTTTAAACAAAAAACATTCAAAATAATCCGTATTTCGCTCCTGCGTTTTTCATCCATGGCTCACAAGCTTGCGGATTAAGAAGTAACCACACCCTCAAACAATTGAGTACATAGTTCGGGATAAGCAAGTGGCACGATTCTTAAGACTTCTACATACTTGTTAGACTGTTTGGAAAACAATATTATAAAATTCTATAAGATTCTTGAAATATATTAAGAACTACTATTCAGAGAGAAAATATATTATTGTTTAAAAAACACCTTCATCTCTAGTTGCCACTCTTTTTCCGACAAATTAAACATGTTTGTCACGGCATTATAAATATTGCTTGTTTTGTTTTTAAGCTTTCTCCAAGCTGAAAATTTTCCTTTTAGATAGTTATAACGGTTCCTCATTTGTTTTTGTTCCACTATGAAGTTATGTTGCATTTTTAATTTTGCCGAAATATTATTCCATGACAATGTTTTAAGGTTACCTCCCTCACGCCCATTAATGGTTACCTTGTGAATACATGCTTCAAGAAAAGTTTTCTCCACACCTTATTGTTTCCAATTAATCCTAACCATTTTTTTGAACAATAAAAGCAAATCAACATATAAATAAAATTGTTATATGTTAACCCACCGGAAACTTTAATCTCGATTATACCCCCATTTTATGAATTTTATTCTCTTTGAGGCATTTCATCAAACACCTTATATGCATATATTTAACTCAACAATATTCATATGAATTCTATAGTCAAATCATCCAAATTTTCATTTTAAATCACATATTTTCATACACAAGTATTCCATTTCAAATCCCATGTAGTCCACATATTATAAACATGGATGCAAATACAAGAGCAGAAGATCGATTTACCTCGTAAGAACGGAGCGGTGGTGGTCGGGTTGGGAACAACGGTGGTCGGATTGGGAGAGACGATGGTGGTGGCTGGAGAAGCGGTGGTGGAGGCGCCAATCGACTGGTGGTGGTGGAAGGAGAGGTTAGGGTTTGGAGAGAATTTGGTATCTCAGGTGATTTGGGGTAAAAGTGAAAAACAAAGATATTTTTTATTTAGCTAAAAAAAAGCTGGACCATTCAGATCTTAATAGTCCCATTCAACAACTTTTTTTTGCAAACCAAACACCTATTTAGCTGACCCGCAAAAAGTGTCGCCCATTAAGACAAAAACAAAGCCTAAAGGTAAGTTTCACAGTTTCATCCATCCCCACACACTCTAAAACCCCCAATTCCATTTCCATCAAATCATCATCATCTTCTTCTTCCTAATAATAATAATAATCCTAGGGTTTCAAATTCACTTCAAACCTGCAACATTACCCACCAAATGCTTTAACTTTCCTCTTCCAGATCTTCAATTCCACCTCCAAATGGACCGATCACGCTCCAAACGCTACTATTACGACCAAGATTACGACCACATGGACCAAACCCTACCCAGAACAAAACCCAGATACAATTACACCGGAAACCACCATTACAACCACCATCAGCCTCGCCGGAGCTTCATCTCCGGCGGCGGCCGGAAAATGCAGGATCCTTCGTCGCTGATGGTTACGACGAGTTACCGAATCCTCTGCCACGATGCGAAAGCCGGGAGTGTGATCGGGAAGTCGGGTAGTATAATCAAGGCGATTCGGCAGCACACGGGTGCGTGGATCAATGTTCATGAGTTGTTGGGTGGGGATGAGGAGAGGATAATTGAGATCTCGGATACGAGGCGGCGGGATCCGGACGGGCGAATGCCGAATTTCTCGCCTGCGCAGGAGGCGTTGTTGTTGATACATGAGAGGATGTTGGAGAGTGATGGAGGGGGGTATAGTTTAGGGTACGGCGGTGAGGAGGAGGATGAGGTTTATGGGGGTAATCGAGGGGGTGGGAATGGGAATCGGTTGGTTTCGAGATTGGTGGTTAGTAGGATGCATGTGGGGTGTTTGCTTGGGAAAGGTGGGAAGATTATTGAGCAGATGAGGATGGAGACCAAGACGCATATTAGGATTTTGCCGAGGGATCATACGATACCGCGGTGTGTGGATATGTCGGAGGAGATTGTGCAGGTTAGTGTAAACTATAAAGATTGAAACTTTTTGCAAATTTGGAGTTTGTTATTAGTTATTATGTAGATAGAACTATATACATAGCTGTGAGCATAAATGAAATTTGTTTTTGTGAATTGTTTATCAAGTGATTGTCGAGTGTTACGTATATATTTAGTTTGTAAAGTAGATTTTAGTTTCATGTTTGTTCCATGATGCTTTAATGTCTCTTTGATAAGTAGATTTTAGTTTCCTAAATGCAACTCTGAAGTACTTAATCGCGACGTGTTGATATGTCGGAGGAAATTGTTCAGGTTATTGTAAAGTTTGAAACTTTTTGCAAATTTGGAGTTTTTTATATTAGTTGTTGTTTATGTAGAAGTGTATGCATTGTTGTGTAAGTGTGTGCATTATTGTCGAGTGTTATGCATAGATGCTAAAGCTTGGCTTCATATTGGTTTTGTGACGCTTTAATGTTTTTTTGATAAGGATAAGTAGATTTTAGTTTCCAAAATGTAACTATGAAGTACTCAACCGCGATGTGTTGATATATTGGAGGAGATTGTGCAGGTTAGTATAAAGCTTGAAACTTTTGCAATTTTGGAATTTGTAATTAGTTGTTATGTACATAGAAGTGTATGCATTGTTGTGTAAGTGTGTGCATTATTGTTGAGTGTTATGCATAGATGGTAAAGCTTTGCTTCATGTTGGTTTCGTGACGCTTTAATGTTTTTTTTTGGATAAGGATAAGTATATTTTAGTTTCCTAAATGTAACTCTGAAGTACTCAACCGCAATGTGTTGATATGTCGGAGGAAATTGTTCAGGTTATTATTATAAAGCTTGAAACTTTTTGCAAATTTGGAGTTCATTAGTCGTTATTAATTGTTATGTACGTAGAACTATATACACATTGCTGTGAGCATAAATGAAATTTGTTTTTGTGTATTGTTTGTTATCAAGTGATTGTCGAGCATTATGTATAGATTTTAGTTTGATAAGTAGATTTTAATTTCATGTTGGTTCCATGATGATTTAATGTCTCTTTGATAAGTAGATTTAAGTTTCCTAAATGTAACTTTGAAGTACTCAACCGCGATGTGTTGATATGTCGGAAGAGATTGTGCAGGTTAGTATAAAGCTTGAAGCTTTTGCAAAATTGGAATTTATAATTAATTGTTATGTACATAGAAGTGTATGCATTGTTGTGTAAGCGTCCGCATTGCCTGTGAGAAAAAACGAAATTTGTTTTGTGATTGTTTATCAAGTGATTGTCGAGTGCTATGTATAGATTTTAGTTTGATAGGTAGATTTTAGTTTCATGTTATTTCCATTATGATTTAATGTCTTTTTGATAAGTAGATTTAAGTTTCCTAAATGTAACTCTGAAGTACTCAACCGCGATTTGTTGATATGTCGCAGGAAATTGTTCAGGTTAGTATAAAGCTTGATTTTTTTTTGCAAATTTGGAGTTCATTAATCATTATTAATTGTTATGCACATAGAACTATATGCATTGTTGTGTAAGATAGTGTGTGCATTGTATGTGAGCATAAATGAAATTTGTTTTTGTGTATTGTTTATCAAGTGATTGACGAGTGGTATGTATAGATTTTAGTTTGATAAGTAGATTTTAGTTTTATGTTGGTTCCATGATGCTTTAATGTCTCTCTGATAAGTAGATTTTAAGTTTCCTAAATGTCTTACTGAAGTACTCAACCGCGGTGTGTCGATATGCTTGAGTAAATTGTTCAGGTTATAAAGCTTGAAACTTTTTGCAAATTTGGAGTTTATAATTAATTGTTATGTACATAGAGTGATAGAACTGTATACATTGTTGCATAAGCGTGTGCATTGTTAATGAGCAAAAATGAAGTTAATTTTTGCAAACTATTTATTAAGTGGTGGGTGAGTGTTATGTACAGATGCTAAAGCTTTGCTTCATATTGGTCCATGATGCTTTAATGTATTTTTGATAAGTAGATTTTAGTTTCCTAAATGTCCCACTAAAGTACTTAACCGCGATGTTTCGATATGCCTGGGGAAATTGCTCAGGTTATAAAGCTTGAAACTTTTGCAAGTTTGGAATTTATAATTAATTGTTATGTACATAGAACGATATACATTCTTGTGTAAGTGTGTGCATTGTCTGTGAGCAAAAATGAAGTTAATTTTTGGGAATTGGTTATCAAGTGATTGTCTAGTGTTATGTGTAATTGCCAAAGCTTTGCTTCATGTTGGTTCCATGATGCTTCAATGCCTCTTTGACAGGTATATTTTAGTTTCCTAAATGTCCCACACTCCCACTAAAGTCACTCAAAGGTGTTTTTTGTTCCTTTAAAGTCACTCAACTTTCATTAAGTTTTTTGTGTTATTTTTTTTAAAGTGAGGCAAATGAAACATATATGAATCTTGATTACTAATTTACTATTCAGTGTTTATTTTATTGTTTCCTATTTGACTTGGAACGGAAAAATTATGAAACCTGGTTATTATTTGGTAGTAATTTGTTCTTTTCACTATTATCTCATCACTAAATAGTAATCATGATTCATATATGTCTCATTTGCCTCACTTAATTTTTTAAATATTTAACATTTAGAAAAAGTTCGGAACACCTAACGAAAGTTGAGTGGCTTTAGAAGAACAAATAAACAAAGTGACTTTATTGAACACTTGAAAAACTTGACTACTATGTTGTGAAGTGTTTTTTTTTAATTAATGATATTCTAAAATTGTGGTTTACAGTTGTGATTTATAGCCAATGTGCAACTATCTTGACGGCATTTTGAACGATTATAAAGTGTAGTTGGAGACATTGTTAATAAGCATGCTATAAATCAGCATCACATTTGAGTTGATATTGATCTTTATATAGTAAATGCATTCTCTTATCACTACAGGTTGTTGGCGACATGATCTCAGTTAAGAACGCAATAGAAATTATTTCCTCACGGTTGAGGGAAAGTCAACATCGTGACCGTAGTCATTTTCACAATCGGTTACAATCACCCGATCGCTTCTTTCCTCCTGAAGATGACTTTATGCACCAGCCAAGTAATATAACCCGTAGGCAGTCAATGGACGGGGCTAGCTACGGGCCCCGCTTATCTGGCAGTTTAAACACTTCTAGAAGCTTTAGTCACGGCTCACGTTCATCTGGTTATGTTAATGATACTGGAGGTGACAATGCTCAGTCAGTATATGCAGAAGATCTTGTATTTAGAATACTTTGCCCGAGTAGCAAGGTTGATAGTGTTATTGGACAATCAGATGGGTTTATGGAGTTGCTTCAGAATGAAATTGGTGTGGATGTTAGGGTTGCTGATCGTGTTGTTGGGTCAGATGAACAGATTATTATCATTTCTTCTGATGAGGTACTTGTTTTCTCTATCTTTGTATTAATAACACGTAACTGGATCCGTTTTTGGAGGTTTTGTTTTAAAGTGGGTTAAAGTTAAAAGATTTCATTAAAAATAATACGGGTCAAATGGATTATGAAGTTAAAGTATTTCATTAAAAAGAATACATGTCAAATGGGCAAAAGTGAAATTGCACTAATTTTGACGTTATTTTACTAATCTCGTGAAAATAGCGTTAAAACTTAAAAGTGGTGGACGATTAATCAGGCATCATGTGGTGGCTTTGTTAGCCGAAAGACAAGGGTGCATGCACCAACCGGCCGGGGTCCTGATGGTCGAGTGTTATGTGCCTTGTGTCCAAGGCTTGATGCAAAGCCACTATCGAGCCGAGGGTCTCACTGGAAGCAGCCTCTCTATTCCTATGGGATAGAGGTGAGGCTGTCTACATCTTACCCTCCTCAGACCTATCATAGCTTTGCTATTGGTGGGATTTACTGAGTTCGATGATGACGACGACGACATGTCAAATGGGTTAAAGTTAATTGATTTCATTAAAAAGAATACGGATCAAATGGGTTTAAGTTAAAATATTAAAAAAGAATGCGGGTCAAATGGGTTAAAGTTAAAAGATTTCATTAAAAAGAATACAGGTCAAATGGGTTAAATGTTAAAAGATTTCTTTTAAAAAGAATATGGGTCAAATGGGTTAAAGTTAAAAGATTTCATTAAAGACAATATATTTGAAATGCGTTAAAGTTAATAGATTTTATTAAAAACAATACATGTCAAAGGCGTTAAAGTTGATAGATATTATTAGAAAAGAATACGAGTCAAATGAGTTAAAGTTAAAAGCTTTCACTAAAAAGAATACAGGTCAAGTGGGTTAATGTTATAAGATTTCTTTAAAAGAGTACGGGTCAAATGGGTTCAAATGGGCTAAAGTTTAAAGATTTCATTCAAAAGAAGACAGGTCAACAGTGTTAAAAGATCTCATTCAAAAGAATATGTGTGAAATGAGTTAAAAGATTTCATTAAAAAGAACGCGGGTAAAAGATTTTAAATGAATCAAGCTGATCGAATTTCATCAAAAGTGTATTCAAAATGCATAAATTCACGAAAGCGTATTCTTTCAGAATTTAGATCATTGTATGTTTACAGCTCAACCCCCCCCCCCCCAACACACACACACACACACTTATGCTTTTGTGTCTAAAAATGCTTACTGTAACTGTGACAAATGTAAATTTTTAGGGCCCGGATGATGATTTATTTCCTGCTCAAGAGGCTCTTTTGCATATTCAGACTCGAATTTTGGATCTTGTTCCTGAAAAAGATAATATCATAACCACTCGTCTTTTACTGTCTGCTGGTGAAGTCGGGTGTTTGGAAGGACGAGATGGATTCTTAGCTGAAACCAAGAAAATGACTGGTGCAGATATTCAGATTCTGCACAGAGAAAATCTTCCACAGTTTGTATCAGTTAATGATGAACTTGTGCAGGTTCGTTACTTACACCTTTACGTAAACCCTAATTTCATAAATAATATAATTAAAAAAAGTACTATTTTCCTTTTTGGTTTAGATTGTTGGAGAAATCAGTGCTGCTAGAGAAGCTCTTGTGGAGTTGACTTTGAGATTAAGGAGTTATATATTTCAAGGGTTATTTCAAAAGGATGGTCAACAAAGTCAATTTCTTGCACCGAGCCCTGGCGGGAGTGCTTCAAATTTGGAAGCAGCTTCTAGCAATAATACAGCTTCCCGGGAAAATTATACTGGAAACGAAAGTACTGTTGTGTCCAATCAAACAACCGCAGCACCAGCTCCTGCAAAGGTATAATCAGTCCGATTTATCTCTTGCTGATGTGGCATTTTGACCCAGTTTAGACCTAGTTGTGTCGAACCAGATTCAAACTTTTGGGCTAGTGGTTCAAGCTTAATTCCTTGTATGCAGGGTTGTATACGAGCTGAATTAAAGACGCGTTGTTCATGTTCATTTGTTAAGCTTTTATCAGACAAACGAACGTTTCGCGAACACATAATCTAGTTATGTTTAGTGTTTCTGTTCGTTCGTTAGGGAAATGATTTTGGTTGCTAATTTCATAAGCAAACGAACAAACCCAAACGAACGGAACCATAAGCTTTTATGTTCACTTATTTTTGTTTGTCTATTTGTGTTTGTTCATTTATGAAATTACCGAGCGAACACAAACAAAACCGTATCACTGATGAACAAACACGAACAATGACTCATTAGTACGGTTCGGCTCGTTTACAGCCCTATGTATGTGTTTCTTAAAAAATTTAAAAAGTTGGTTTTGATTCATTTACCTAACCTGAATCATACAAAATTACTCATTTGACCCTGTTTGTGTAGAATAACGGGGTGTCTAATAATGAAGCTGTAAATCAAACCGAAAGTGGTAGTTGTGAAGATGCCCCAGCTGCTGCAGTTAATAACAGGTAGTGGTCTTTTTCATTTTTACTAATTATTAATTATATACATTACAAACCTAACATATATTTATTTATACAATTCCTTTTCAGGATTGCTGTGCCACTGGTTACCCGGAGCATTCTAGAAGTTGTCATACCCGAGTATGCAGTCCCCAAGCTTATAACAAAATCACGAAATAAACTTGCTCAGATCAGTGAAGTAAGTCTAGTTATATTTTGGTATTGTTAATGGTATGTGTTTTGAGTTTTGACTCGTATGTTATTATTAATGTATTCAAACAAACAAGCTTTCGGGAGCCAATGTTAAACTAGTTGATACAAGCCCAGAAGCAACCGAGCATATCATCCAGATATCCGGTACTCCAGAGCAAGCCGAAAGAGCCCAGAGTTTGCTTCAAGGGTTTATTTTGAGCAGTACGTATCGTTCTTTCTATCTTTTTATGCGTATACGCTAGGGACGAGAATTTTGTCCCAAATATTCATACTCGTACCCGTACTCATACCGATTTAGCCTGTTCGGTACGGGTATCGGTACTCATTTTTGTTGACTTTCGTTACAGGTACAATCGGGTACGGGTACGGGTACGTTTGGTATTTTGTACCTCTTTTGGAATATGTAGGGGTTTAATTGGGATTATTCATATTTAATATATAAGATAAATTCTCCAACCATATTATTCTTGAACAAGTATCAAACATTTCTTCAATATTAAATATTATTCTTGACCGTCAATATTATCTGATAATTAAATCGGCGACCAATTTGGTACTTGTACAATTTTGCTACCCGTCACATACCTATAATAGGCAAAGCAGTACAAAAGCGGGTACCATACCATAATACCTGTACTCGTACCATACCGAAAATTTTGGTATGCGTACAAGCATGGGTACGGATACGGGTACTATACCAAGCTCATTCCTAATATATGTGTGCACGCTTTTTTAATGATGCAGCACAAGAAGATGGGCCTTAGGAAACATGGAGTCTTGTATGTTGTGGAGTAGCAACATGTAATAGTCCCAAACAAGGTGGGATGAAAGTACTAAACTAGGTACATGAGTTAGTGTTATAGGATTTAAGATATAAAATGAGCATCATAGTTGTAATTTTCATCTTGTACTAGTGTTTATGTGTGATTGTGTTGATGCTTGACAAGGTTTGTGCTTGATGCATCATTGAGTTGTATGAGTTCTTGAACATATTTTTCTTCCGATGCCTGTCTGTATTAGTTTGTCTTAAAGTTTCGAGTGTTAATGGTATGGTTTTGACGGTTTTTTCAGGGTGAATTGTTTGCCAAATGGTTCGTAAAAGGGTTTTTTTTTTCCCAAAACCAAATTGTTGAAAAGTAAAACAAGCTAAAGGGCTTATAGGCCGGTGGTATTATAGTGTGCGGTACTGATAATAGTTTCTAAGTGGTTGAGAGTTGTAATCCCGTATTGGTATAGATTTGAAGGTATTTTTATTTTTAGGTAGTGTGTGAGTTAATCGTTCTATAAGAAAATAATTAATGTAACAAAATAGTAATAAAGGTTTATTTGAATTATTAATTATTAATACATGATATTTAGCTGATAACTGAAGTAGCAAAATAGTTATAATGGTAACCATAAAGGACGTGCTCGTTTCACATAATGAAATAAAATTAGACTTTGCATAGGATTTGGAATCTAAACATTCCAATTGGAATTGGAATTGGAAGGAATTGAAATCTAATTATATTCATAATGTGTTCATTTGACAAATGAAGTGTAATCTATCATCACAGATGAATTAAAATCGTTTTTTTTAACGAGGATAACGGCGAAAGCGTTTTATTTTTTTAGATTTTTGTTTTTTATTTATATTTTGCGTTATGATTTTTTTATTATTTTTTTGAACTTTTTTATGGGGTTTTATATTAAGATAAAAAAATCTCTCAAAAAAAAATTCAAAAGTAATAATAAAAAATTCATAACTCAAAATATAAATCAAAAACAAAAAAGGTAAAAAAAAACTAAGATGTTTTATTCGTTGTCCCCGTTAAAAAAAAGCCTAGAAAAGATTCCAACGAATTTACTTGAAATCCTTCACATTTCAGAAGGATTTGGAATCCTTTATTTAAAGGAATTTGAAGGAATTTAATTCCAATTCTTTGATAACCGAACATACCAAAATGGAATTAAGATTCCAATTCTAACGAAACTAACACGTCATGCCATAGGATTTTAATTCAAACTCCTTTGAATTCCCATGAATTCTGTGAAACGAACGCACCCAAAGAAATATATGATGTGAAACCTTATATTCAAAGAAATTGAAGATATGAAAGCTCATTTTGAAATTGAATTTTAGAATTGAGGTCAATGAATCTCACTTAAGATACTAACAAGTCAAGATTTATATATGTACCTAATGTGTTAACTGTTTGGACACATTAACCAAAGTAGAAATTTCATGAATTTGCCTAGTCTAAGAGCATGTGTTATATCTAGTGAGTGAGTAATAATGTAAGCTCACGTAGACGTTATATAAGTAGAAGAGACTCACATTCACTCTTACTAACCATATGTTATAACGAGTGTAAGGGTGTGCGTTATACTGTTATACATACAAGGTGGCATGCAGGATGATATGGTGCTAGCTGCGTTGATCATCGCACCGCAATTTTGCATGGTGTGAGTGTCCACCAACCGTGAATTTCATTCATTTTATATCTAGCAATGTAGGGTTGTACATTGTAGTGAAGGGTTGTACATCTTAATTCGATTATAAAATTATAAAAAAGGACCGAGTGATTAATGATACGAATGATTTTCTTTAAAAGATTTAATATTCTAATTCAAGTACGACTTATTAAATTGATTTAGATAAGAACAAAGAGATTAATAATAATTACTCTAGAGTAATTGTGTTAACACTAGAGTAATTATTACTACACTATATTATATTTATAACGTAATTACTCTAGTTTAAAATTGTAACTATTTTAGTTATTTGAATGTTTAGTATGCTAATTTTATTTGTATCGGATCTCATCCTTTAAACAATTATAGGAAAAATAAAAACAAATAACTTCACATTTATAAAGGTAGTTCTCATCCATTTTCGCCATGTAAACCAAGCCAGGGGCGGACCTATAGCAGGTCGGCCGACCCCTGTGAAAAAAAAAATTAGTAGTATATATATGCTAAAATATTGACCGGCTCTTGTAAAATTTGGACACCGACCCCTATAAAATAGTGAGAATAGGAAGAAGCGTAGTTGAAGTTAGGTGAGAAAAAGGAAAGTATGATCATCGCTGCTTTTTCCGGTCAAAAGTGTCGGAAATATGTAGCACGATTACTTGTAAAAAGAGTTGATGAGGAAGAAAGGATAAAAGAGTTTTTGAAAACTATTTTTTGTTTTTTGTTTCTCTTAGTGATAATTCAGAAAGTACAACCATATCTACCTTTAGTCCTTAGCTATAGAGTTTAGTCATATTTTTCAACCATATGGCATTAACTATTAAGTATTGTTTATATTGTGGTGTTTTAAGTTTTAACTTATTATATAAAACAACACTGTGTTTTTTTTCGATCAATTATGTTATTTATTTTATTTAATTAATACAAATATATGTATTTAGAATAATGATTCTTGGACTGTTCATGTAATCATGGTTTATTGTTATTCTTATAAAAGTTTTATTTATATTTTATCGCATACATAAATTGATACGCTTTTGCACCTTTGTTTTGCGTCTCGCGGTTAACGAAATTTTCAGTTGTGTTTATAACTTATATATTTTTGGTTTTACTTTAGCTGTGACTAGACCTGAGCGACTTTGACAGAAAAAAAAAATTAATACATAGCGATAGACATACAGCCTCCTCAAAACTTCCGACCCCTGTGAAAAAAATTTCTGGGTCCGTCACTGAACCAAGCTTGTTAATATTTTAAGGAATATTGGCCTCATATAATTCCAACTATGACCCATTGGAAAATATAAGGACCAACTATTGAAATGACAAAATATAATCCCAACTACACATGTGGATGGAAAATTAACGGGAAGTTAATCTTCTTTTAGTTTTTGTGACATGGCGGCTTAGCTGTCTTGTAACCTGCTGGCGGGGCTGCTGACTGGGATATTAATTAAAAGAATCTTAAATTAAAACTATCAGTGAATTTAATGATGATGATGATTATTCAAGTTTGCTATCTTCAAGATTCATACCACACATCTGCCCCAAGCCCTAAACCACCAGCAGCCCCCGTCTGTCATTACCACCCACATGCGTAGTTGAGATTATATTTTGTCATTTGGATAGTTGGTCATTATATTTGTCAATGTACCATAGTTGGGATTATATGAGGCTAATATTCCATATTTTAAACCACATTCGTGTAAATGTTATTGTGTGTTTCTTGATTGCGTAGCTCTCGACAGTTAGCTGCTGCTGCTGCTTCTTTTTTTTGTTGGTTACCGATTTCTTCAAAAGTCGGTTTCATAGCACTAGCAGATCGAATGTCTTTCGTTCTCCAAAATCATATTACTAAAATTATGCAAGCATAATCGATGGTTAGAAGAGTACAAAGCAGCTTCACAGTCTTGGTCTAAACGAACTATTCGAGTTCTTAGACGTGAGTTTTTGAGTTTGTTAGTATTTTTTTTCCAACCAACAGTCAAAACAAAACCAAACAGTAACTTTTGGCCTTTCTATGAGCGTGACCAGGCTCACGGCCGATTGCGCAAGGGGAGCATGGTGTGTGTGAGCATGGAAAGACATGCTGACATTCTATCTCGTAGTCACGAGATATAGCATATGGCCATATATGACATGGCCATATATCTAGTAATCGTCCAAGTAGCTTTGTTGTCGAGTTGTGGGTTGTGACATAACTCATTTGGTTGATGATTATAAAAACTTAAACTAAAAAGGTTTATTAATTAAGAAGTATTAAATGAATTAAAATGATTATTATTAGATCGATCTCTGGTGACCAATAAGTATTCTTGATAGATATATATGCCCAATAACATGTTTACGGGTGGCAGCCGCCGTAGGACGGTGGATGAAGTTGATTGGCGGTGGTGGTGCCACCAACATTGCGAATACGAGATTATTATCATTGTGACGGCTACCTCTAAATACTCGATTATCACAAATCTTTTAAGTATTATTATTATTAACACTTTTACAGGTAACTTTCAGAAATATTATGTATTAATATTACCGAAGTTTTAATTCCAACTTATGACACTTCGGTTAGACACTGACAATAAAATATTTGAATTAGACCTTGTGAGATAGTCAGTTTGAATCTTGAGTTCATTCGGGTTTTAGTCCCACCGTGTGTTACGCTAGAGAGTTTTGCTTTGTGGTGGCACAACGACTGTCAAGTAGCCACCAGTATGGATTCTGGGGGAACACCCAAGCCAAACTATGAAGCCAGTGTGGGTCCGGTTAAGATAACATAATTTGGCCAGAATAGGACAACAGGACTCTTCTAATTGGAGAGTGCAGTGACCTAGCATATAAGAAAGTCATCATTCTAAAAAAATAATATTTAACCGTTACACGACATAATTAGTTGCCAACTAACCCGGATACATAATCCACCCACTTATTACAAAAGTTAAAGAACTCCATTTCTCCCATGTTAAATCCCACGTATTTGAACTATTCCGGGTCCAAAGGTCAAAGCCATCCATTGAAAATAACTTTAGTATATTACTTTTGTTTATTATTATCTTTTTAGTTTAATCATATACTTGAATGTATATTTTTTACTTCTTGTTGATAAAATTGAAAACATAAATATAACGACAGATCGACTTCGCAACATACTTAAGTATTTAACTAATTAAAACGTTATATGCAACCACATTCCCATATTGAATATGCATATTATTGTATTAATGTCAAATTTATTAAAAATCCATTAAAGAAAGCACGTATCGTACATGATATTATGATCATTAATTATTTTATCTTCGGTTATAGTTAGTTATTTAATTAATACTAAACATACTTCGCTTGCATTGATTATTTCTTTTAACTACTTTATATTTATTATTTTTTTAAATAAGTATACACATTTTTACAGCTCTTTGATAAAAAAAATTAGGAACAATAAACAAACACTACTAGCAAAATTACAACTCCATGATTTCACTAATCCAATTTAATTAAGATAAATGTTTAATTAAAAAAAAAAACAGGGAAAGAAAACGTTGTGGGTGATCTGATGGGATTAAAGCAAATTAAACGCTCCTAAAGCGTGTGCATGTTGCAGGTGTTAACGTCCTACATGACTGTAGGTGTTGAATCGCTACGGATTGTCTTAGGCGAAACTTAACATTCACTGCTGATGCGTCGTTAAGATCATTCAGGGATATATTTATCCCGTCTACACTATTTTTTAGCTCAAATACTCGTTAGCAATCCCATCAATTTCTTTTACAAATTAAATTAACACAAGAGTTCTATTTGTTTTCTATTTTACTAGCTTGTAACATGCCATATAGTTATCATGTCTAACCAAAGTCGGAACTAGACTAGGGCTGTTCAAAAAGTCCGTGGCTCGCTTGAACCTCACCTGAAAAAAGCTCGGCTCGAAAAAAAGCTCGATTCTAAATGAGCTCGGCTAGATTTCTAAACAAGCCGAGCTTGAGCCGGTGTCAGTTTAGCTCGTGGCTCAGTCTTGGCTCGACTCGCTGGCTCGTTTAGATTAAACCCTAAATTTTACTATCTATATATAATAATAGCATACCAAAAAGTAAATGAATAAAACATATATTATGTCACTTGGTCCCTAAAACCTTATAAAAAAATAACAAAAGTAAAACAATCAATCAATCAATCAATCATGCCCAGTAAAATCCCACCGACAGCAAAGTTATAAATTTATAAATTCTCTAGTTTATAAATTTTATATAATATGTATGTTAAAACTATAACTTTTGTCTTTTATATATCAGAATTTGTAAAAACAAAAATAAAAAAATAGCAAATAAAAATTTAAAAACTTTTAAAAATTTAAAGGAGTCCGGCTCGACGAGCTTTAAAAGAGCCAAGCTCGAGCTCGGTTTTTCAGCTCGGTAAAGAAAAGGAGTCGAGCTCGAGCCAGCTCGATTAAGTTCGAGCTCGAGCACACCTTAGCTCGACTCATCTCGGCTCGATTACAGCCCTAGAACTAGTTTTACATCTTATTTCTAGAAAAGAAAAAAAAATGTAAAACTATTGTTTAATTAATTGTACTAATGATGATGAAGTGTAATAATTAATTAATTGGAAAATGTTATGCTTCTTCCCTATTCATTACAACTTTCAATATCATTAGATGATGCATGTAACTCCCTGTAACCGTAGCCCCATTTTTCACTCTCTCTACACACACACATATACACACACATCTATATTTACATTCACAAGATATTATTACCCCTCTTACCATTTCTCACATGGATCACCTTTTTAACCTAGATCACTTGCCTTATTTTGATCAAGACACACAACTATACACGCAATTTTTCAACCTACTCGATATGAACCGAGTGTACTCGCCACTTAAACAAAACAAAACTTTCGGGTTTCCATATTTTGACCCTATCGATGAATATTTAAGCTTGTGGGATTGTTGGGATGACGGTCACTTGCCATTGCTTAGTGACAATCATGATGATCCTAGAACATGTGTTGAAGTGAAGGCAACTATAGTTGTTGGTGGTGGCCAACGATCAAGACCATTGGAGTTCGAAGAAATTGAGAAGTGTTTCGAGATGCCAATAACAAAAGCAGCCAAGAAGTTGAATGTTGGTTTGACAATGTTGAAGAAAAGATGTAGGGAGCTTAACATAAAGAGATGGCCTCATAGAAAGCTCAAGAGCATCAAGTCACTAATTCAAAATGTTAAGGTAAATTACTAGAATATTAATAATACATTAATACCCTTGTTTTTTACTTGCTCATCAATGCTTATGCATGTAATTTGCAACCAGTGTGTGTATGGATTGAAGGGCAAAATCGGTATTACATATTTTTACAAAATATCATTGGTTTTTCTTCATTAAATAAATGAATTTAACTTTTTAGAAAATTTGAAGATTTTTTTCTTGCCACCTTTAAGCTCTGATGTTGATATGTAAATAGTTCCAACTTTTTTTGTACTTATTAGATATAATAGCCGCCAAAGTACACAATCTTGCATCACTTGCTACAAACGTTGTCAGATGGCTAGTTTGTGTGATTTTTTTTTAATTTCTTGTGTACTTTAAATGTGTATATTGTGCTCAAATTTGATTTTTTTTTTAATAAAATTTGCCTTGTCAAATGTATATTTTATGATTTTTGTTTATATTTATTGTAATAAACTAGGAGATGGGATTGGAAAAGGAAATGGAGATGTTGGAAGAACAGAAGAGGATGATTAAAAGGTTGCCACAAATGGATCTAACACAAAGAACAAAGAAGCTAAGGCAAGCTTGCTTCAAGGCTAGCTACAAGAAGAGAAGATATGTTTGCACTCATTAACCATGATTTCCATTTCATTATCCAAGGGTATTTAGGTCATTTTCTATGACATGATTAACTACTAGTTAGTCCCCTCTTAACTCTCAGTTAACCATCTTTTTTGTAATTATTCAAGGGGTAGTTTAGTCCTTTTGAAAACATCTTTAATTACTGCATTTGAATGCTCATTCTATGTGTTAGATTATTTATTTCACTTGTTTCGAGTTTTTTCAAGGTGAAAGGTTTTTGTGACGATATGTGACTACTAAATAGCAAAACTATAAAACGTCGACTCCTAGACGTGTTGATACATAGGGCATTAGTTTTAACACAACATGCCCAACAAAAGATGGTCATGACCAATGCACAATGCACAAAGTTGCTACAAATTATAGATACGTTTGTTAAATGGCTCTGATTCAAATAATGTAGTTATAAATTAAAAGAGTAACAACTATATCGGAACCATTTGTTCCTATGTCTAGATTATCACAATAGACTAAACATGCATCAATTATATCAATACATAAAATAACTAACCGTTATTATTCAACCTAGAATATCGTCTATTCACCAAATAAATACCAGACTTTTGATATTGATCCATGTCATAATGTATTGACGATCATACCACGAGTTACTCAAATGTATTAAGCTTTATCTTCGTGATTTCCACGGCATCGCTAGTTTAAGGGTTCCATACATGTTAGCCTGCCAGATTTAACAATCATTGGTGTTTATAGAAGTCAGTATCTTCTTGAAACTGAGATATAAGACTATAAGTCGACTAGAGATTTTGGGAGAATGTAGTATATCTATACAAAAGTTCTCTTCATATGACATGAGTTTAATAAGAAACAAAAATAATTAAAAACAATTAGTAGAAGCAATTTTATTTATAAGGGAATAGATTGATTAGTTAATAGTTAGTAATACCCTATCATTTCAATAACATTATATTTATGGTTGAATACTTTTTTTATGGAACGATGATTTTCTTATGTTACCACAATTTATAATCTGGAGAGCTGAGACAAGCCCTTTTGTCCCGCTATGGCACTATTGTCAGATTATGTTGCATTAACCTGGCCCATGCAAGCTTTAGAGTTTGACTTGGGTGTATCCCCATAAAACCAACCGCCAGCTGTCACTTGATAGTTGTGCCACCGCAGGAGCAGAATTCTCTGCCTTTTCACACGGTGTGACTGAAACCCGGGTTAGCTCGGGATTCGAACTGACAACCTCGCAAGGCCTAGCTCAAATCCGTCATGCCAATATCAACCCAAAGTGTCATAAGTGGGGATTGAATTTGGGTTTCTATTGAAAAACCTAAGCTTCCTACCACTAAGCCATAAGTGGGGAATATTTACGGTTAAATGCATGTATTCACTAGTAAATACATTATACTTTACATAAACTTCCTATAAGTAAATTTACAACTAGATGTACATTATGGAAATCTGATATAGAAACTTACATAAATATATACATATATATATATATATATATATATATATATATATATATATAAAGGTTGTATATGAACATTTATTGTAGTCATGTCTTGTATAATGATGATTCAAGTGACATAAAAAATAGCAATAGAAAAAGAAAGACAAATATGGGAAAATTAGTAGATTGCCCATTTAAAATAATGTGCATTTGATTAAAAAAAAACTCCTTAAATATATATCTTAAATTTGTTGGATCAGACTATTTTAATATGTCAAGCGACGGTATTGCCAATCTATTATAAAAATCTACGTGTTAAATAAAATATGTGGGTAAAAAAGGTTTTTCTAACATAACTCAGCCAGAACTCGTAAATAATTCGGTCGGAACTCATAAATAATTCAATCATTCAATCAAACCTCACAAAAAATTTTTGTAGTAACTCACAAAAATTCTATTAAAACTCAAAAATAATTCGTTTAGAACTCAGGATAAAAAAAAAAAACCCCTTTAACAACTCAAAAAATTTGTTGGATGTTACAAAAATTTTGTACTCCACAATTTTTTCATGCACGTGGCTGCTTATTGTAGGTGTTTGACATGTTCAACCGTTAGAGGACCCGACAATCTTTTAAGATGCACATTTTGAGAAGCTTTTTGGTCAAAGACATTCTCAAACTTTAAAATTTGACATTTTACGGATTTTCAGTAAATAAACGGTAACCAGTTCGGTTAAGTACTTATTAACGACTATGTCACCGTACGACAAACCAGATCAACGATAATTCGACCACATTTTTTTAATTTTTTGTTTGCCACAAAATCCTTTTACTAGTTCACCTTCTATGTCGAATTTTATATTATATTATATTCATATTTCGTAATTTGTTAAAACACTTCATCATGTTCACATCAAAAGAGAAAAAGGTAGTTTTATATTTTGTATTAAGATTTCCATATATAAGCTATTCTTGTTTTTCTACCAGCCAAATTATTCAAGTAAGTACATATTTCTAAATTATTACCACTTCAAAAGAGAAACAAAGTGGTTAATTTTATACTTTGTTTTATATAATAACTAGTTTTAGAGCCAAAGTGGTTAATTTTATACTTTGTTTTATATAATATACTTATACCAAACAATCTATTTACAACTTTTGACCCATAAATTCAAATTAAAGTTCCACAAAAAACCTAAAACAATCGTTGATAAAAAAAACTAAGAAATTAAGTATGATACACTTTGTTATGTCTGAAAATGATTCGTATATAGTATCCTTACATTTTAACATACATATAGTTTACTAAATTAACCGAAAAAATAAATGGATAGATTTAAAGCATATATTTATAATTTATAAATTTATATGACAATTTACAATAATAATAATAATAGATTAATGGATTGATTTTTTAAAAAAATTGATCAACTTTTAAGCATATATTTATAATTTAATGATTAAAAAATTACTTTGTAAAATGAAAGCATATTTGAGTTTTTGTTTTCTTTACAATCTTCTACAATATACATATTACAATATGTGAATGATAACATTTGAAATTATATTCTTTTCAATCTTTTGGAAACATGATTTGTTGTTGATTTTTGAAATTCACCAAATATTTTGATATGTATAGTAAAATAATATGTTAATATTTATATTTATAAAAATCTTATCTTACTGCACTAATAAAAGAAAATGATGAAGCTTAAGTGTCAAGCACTCAAGCCTACATTTCTCTTAATTCCTAATCTCTCATCTCATTCATTCTAGCTATCCATGGGTCAAAACCATTTTATCAATTGGGTTATAACATATTGTGAATTTTATTCAATATTCAGTTAAATACCATTTTTATACATGAGTTTTGATCAACTACACAACTTTAGTACATTCATAAGTATTTTGAGAATCATAATTAAAATAACAGGCCTTATTTATTTTTATTGTTTGACAAATCCCGTGTAATACACGGGTTCAAAAGCTAGTATATAGATATAATATAAATCGAGTATAAAAGGAAAGTGAATAATAGTGATCTATTACATATATAGTTTTGGAGGGAAAAAATTGTGAGAATTAACCAAAAGATGACCAGTGTACACAATTATTTTACTTTATTAGAATAGGTAGATTATATATAAAAGTTATACATGATATATACTTCAAATCTATTTACCACGTTATTTTGCTTTTTAATTACTAATCCTTGCAGTTAACCCGTTTTACCATTGTACCAATAAGGTAAGACAGGTTTCAGCATATTTATAATTATGAAAGCATTAACATTACACTCTACCAATAAAGGTAAGAATGTAAGACGGGTTTAAACTTACGTAAATTTACAAAAACATTAAACATTACCAAGAAGCTAGAAGTTGAACCATTGTCAAAGACAAAGCTATTTTTCCTCGAAACTTTTCTGATCTTGCCACCACTATCCCACCTCCACGAGCAAAATCTAATATCCGGTGATCTACCATCGCCAAAATCCTTAAAACTCTCCCCGTCCCACCTCCATGACCGGAACTCAACCGGCTCTTTCCTCATTAACTTCCTCAAAGGCATCCTAATCTTCCCTTTAATATTATTACTTTTACTAACATTATTACTACCAACCACCACTTTCTCACACGACTCCAACGTTGCGTTGGACTCATAAGGCCCCCCTAGCACGGTAGTAGGAGACGGTACAATAATATTATTTGGACTCAATGTGGTGAGTCTTGGTGGAAGGTCTAATGACCTAACGGTTTTGGACTTTGGTGGGTCGTTAGTACTAGTACTAGTGGTGATGCATTTTGGTTTCCCGGGTGCTTCTTCCCATAGGAATGGGATGGTTGCAACGGTGTTTGGTGGTGGAGTAAGGCCGTCGAGTGGTGGTTTAGATGGTAGGGAAAAGAGTGAGAGTTTAGGGGGTGTGGAGTGTTGGAACTCCGGCGCCGGAGTAATATTATTATTGTTGTTGTTAGTATTCATTTGGGAGTATAATGTAGGTTGATAATAAGGTGGTAGGGGTATATATGTTGGTGGTTGTATGAGGGTGGGGGGCATGTTGATTAATGAATATTGGTGTTATGGTGAAGGCTCTACACCTTCAAGTTCACGAGAAAAGAAAATGTGTATTCATAGTTTTAGTATTATGTGAAAGGACTCGTTTGTATGATAGAAGGTACAAAATAATTAAGAGCATTTTGCTTTTGTAATAATGTGTAAGATTAATGAATGGTATATTTTAAAAACAAAAACAGTCTGTAAGACCATTCCAAAAAAAATAAAAAAGGGAAAGGAAAAAACGAGTCACATAGACGTTGGAGGCTTTTAACATTTTACACTAAAAACATGTGTTATGACGAGTGAAACATGATGGTGGTTAGCTAACATGACTCTAAATAATTAGTTCTATATTGTATTGTATTATATTATATTATATTATATTCAAAATAGATAAAATAAAATTGTTGTGTTTGATGTTTTATGTTTATTATTTTTTCTTTTCATTTAATCTTTTGAATGTTAAAAAATTTCGTTTATTTGGAGAAACTACACATTACAAGTTATGTGAAGCTTACATTTATAAACTTAATAATAATTTATAATTCTATGAAGATACTAATAAATACAAACTTGAGCGCTTTTATATGATGGGATATTGCTGGGAAAAAATTTGTCACTTGTGGCTCTGACAAATAAAGGACTAACGAGTGCTGATGTAATAAGGGTTGTGAGACTGCTGAAGAGACCGCACATCATGTTCTTCTTGAGTGCAACATTACTAATTAAGGAGATTTGGGATTGAGTTAAGGTATGGACGGGTGGTAACATAACGGGTTGTAGTTCACTATAGTACATTACATCTTATCTTACAATTATATTAAAGCAAAACACTTTGGACACATGGCATCTTTCTAAAGTGTTCACATAGGATGACACATAAGCTATTTTCAAAATTAAACCTTATTTAAATCTATTAAATTAATTTGCTATATTTATTATAACTTTTAAAATTCTTAAATTAAATTTTCATTAACTCTCATTTAGTATGATTTATAGAAATAAAAAACCGTTTAAGTTTATTTATTTATTATGTCTTTTAAACTAATTTTTAAATATTTAATTTCAAAATATTGTTATTATAAACTATTAAAAGTATCTTTTCGAGCGTGTGTACATATAAATATTTAGAATTTTCTTTATATGAAAATTTAGTTAGACTTGGCTTGACTCTTGATTCGTTTTACCATTTTAAAACCTTAAAGTTATCCTTTAGAACCGTTCAATAATTAATATGGGTACAAAAAGATATTCGAAGGTTTATGAACAATTTTTGTATTTAATTTTTTTTCAAATTTATATATAATGCAACATTTAATTTCATATATGAGAAATTGCTATACAATCCTAAATTATACAACGTATATAAACATCTTTTTTATTGATATTATATTCTTTATTTAGCCCGTGTATTACACGGGTTACTAACCTAGTATTACATATAAGGTCAGCGTTTAAAAAAAACATATGAACAAAGTAGCATAATTATTTTTATGTTTATAACATGCACATCTGTATGTAATAATTGACATTTTATTAGCTATGAACAATTAAAATAAGTAAATGATTTAGGTTTGTTATTTTTCTTCTCAGTAATAAATTATTCTTTTGTACGTGTTTGTTTGTGTTTTTTTCTTTTTTAATTTTAAATAAGATAACTTAATAAATATAAGTGTTGTATTACGTGGGATGTAACATGACAAACCAAGTGCTACAATTACTTTGATTGGGGCACCAAACTATAGCGTGGTCCACAGTTATCTTTTTGGTTCAAACCTTTCTTCTTAATTGCTATATGAATGACATTTGCTCCTTACCATGTGAAAGGACGCTAACTCATTGATTTTGTGTCATTGCCATCTTAACTCACCATTATTTTTCTGGTTTTTCTTTAGTATCAAAGCCTTTTTGTCATCATTTTCAGATTTATATGAGTCTTAAAATGTATTAAAAATATGTCATTAAAATAACAATATAAGCATGCTAATAAAACAAATTTATGATATCATATGAATTAATTTAATACATTTTAGGCAATTGGTTAGGTGTATGTGGACACATACCATTTTATTTTAGCTTAATTTTTATATTTAACTAGTAAACATTTGCGGGAGCGTTGATACAGATTAACCCGCATGTCGTGATGGCCGATGAGTACATTATAAAATATATAGTTAATTAATAGAGTTTGTTCGCGCATTATGGTGGCTCGATTATTATAAAATTAATATCGAAACGTACGTTGAAATAATGTTGTCTTTGTTCAAAATTAACTAAGTTGTAGTGAAGAAAATAAAAATATATCATAACGGACATATGTGTTTTGATCGTGCGTTGCATGAGCTCGATATTGAATTAAATCTATATCGAGACGTAAACAGAAACATTGTCGTTTGTTTTCAAAATTTAGAGTGACATCACGTTGAAAAAAGAAAAAAAAGTTAAAAATATATAATAGTTGACCTAGATAGGTTTTGAACAAAGTTAAAATACGCCAATATATATATAGGCTAAGTATAAAATGAAAACCCACTTTAGTTGTGAAAACTCTAGAAACTCATTCTCAACCACATGTTTTTAAATAATGTTTAAATCTTGTGGTCCACAATTAAAGTGAATAAAAAATGTAAATATAACTTTTTCTCTCTCCTGAAAACATATATAAAAATTAGTAAAAAAATGTTAAAAAATAGCAAACATTTTTTTTTGATGTTTCAATGTTTTGTATTAAATGTTACAACATATATTACATGTAACAGGAAAAAAAAACGATGTTACATTGGGTTTTCGCGGGTTTTCACAACTCAAATGGGTTTTCATTTTAACCTTACCCTATATATACACACACATATACATAAAACAAAGTATTAAAAATCTTACAAATGAATGAAATTATTAATTTTGAAATTAAATAATACAGTGGTATGGAGAGGTTATAATTACCCACTAAACTAAATTAAATTAAGTTTAATAAAAAGTTTGCTTATATGTAAAAAAGTGATTGGTTTATTTCATGAATAGTAATTATTGTGAGTTAATTACCATTTGGTTTTTAATATATATAATTTGTTAAAATTAAGTATAACATGAATCAATTTAGTTTATATAAATAAATTGAAACTATTACATCTAAAATAATAAGAGTTGCGCTAAACGACTAAATATACCTTCATTTTTTACTTGTCGTGCCTCATCCCACTTATACCTAGTTGTTTCCTAAATTTATATATTGTTATATCATGTCAATAAGGATGGTGAAGACCTTCACCAATAAACCCTTGAATAAATTGAAGAATACGCTTAAAACCATTAAAGGTGATTGGGGTTCATGAGTATCATCCGCAATTAATTAAACATATTTCTTTAACTACATAGGAAATATCATGATGTGTGAACGTACATAAGGTATTACAAAGCACTAACAAGACTATATGAGAGTCTGAGTTATACACGTGAACTAATGCGTATCTGTTTAGATTATGTGTTAGTAGTTATATAATTATATCAAATTATCAACAACGATAAACATTACATATATTATAGAAGTGTTCAAGTTATACATGATTCTTTTTGTGTTGCAAAACAACAACAAAGCAGCCCCGCGTCGAGCTGCTTTGTCGTGAAAACGACAAGTTAAAAGCAGCTCGCGCCAAAGATGTATCTGAAGCGCGGGCTCTTCGGGAGGAGAACCGGCAGTTGGCCGCTGCCGCAGCCGAGAAGGAGAAGGCATTCAAGGCCCTCGAGGTTGAAGTCCAGGCGCGACTCGAGGCCCGCTCCAAGGCTGCCCAAGCTGTGAATGAACAGCTTCGGCTGGCCAAGGAGACTGCGCGAAACTCAACTGAGAGGGCTGCCAAGGCTGAAGCTGTTGCTGAGCCGCTTCGCGAAGAGAATGAGCAGCTTAAATGCAAATTAAAGGCTCTTCAGCATGCTCATGACGCCTTGGCAATGGAAGATGCCAAGAAGCTGCAGGAGATCCTTGACCAGAGGGGGGTGCTTGACCGCACTGAAAGGAAACTCAAAAGCGTCGAAGAGGCTGCCGCCAAGGAAGTTCAACTTGCCAACCTTGATAAGAGCGGAGCCGAACGTGCTTACAAAGAAAGTCAAGCTACCCTCCAATGGCTGCTTCGAGAAGCGTTGCCTCAGGTATCTTTATCTTTTTCTTTACGCTTTCCGCTCGTAATTAGAAAATGTTCTAACTTGTATTCTTTTGTAGGTTGTGCGTCGGGTCCTTTCAGAGACCTCTTATGACGATGCGATGAGCACAGCCCTCAACGCTTCTCATGAGGATGGGGAGAAGACTGGCTTCCTGCTTGGTCTAGGGTTTGCTGAGAGAGGCTTTCCGCCCTCCAACTTCCCTTTATTCAATGTTAATACTGAAGCTGCTTATGACCAAGCTGTGAACCAGTACGCTGCCTTCCCGCATCCAGTGGTGGAGAAGGTGAACGAAGCTGCTGCTGCTGATGATGGGCTAAACATCCTTAAGGCTTTCCTTGGGCAGCCGCGCTCTGACGGTGCTGGTCCAAGCGGAGGTGGCCCTGAAGCCTGATCCTGAAGGTCCCTTCCCACTGCTAAGATAGACTTCGCTTTGTATAGATTTCTTTTAGGCGGGTAGTTACCCGGCCACTGTTGTAATATATCATTGAAATATACGATTGTTATTCCTTTCATTGGATTCTTTGCTTTATAAACTTATGACTTGCATACTTAGTTTAAAATAGCAATTTTCCAAGTGTTTAGAATAAGAACCTTTGAACGTGGTTGATAGTGGGTTAAAGTTTCGCTTCCTCCTTCGTGATTGTGCGGGTAGAACCGTCACTTGCACTTGGTAGGATGGCTAAACTTTAACTTTTATCTAACCTGCGTGCTGGTTTTTCTTACTTTTTGAGGATAAGTTAAACCTTTGAACGTGGTTGATAATAGGTGTGAAGTTTTGCTTCCTCTTTCGTGATTGTGCGGGTAGAACCGTCACTTGCACTTAGGATGGCAAAACTTTACCCATACCTGACCTGCGTGTAGGTTTTCTTACCTTTTTAAGAATTTTGTTTTGAACCGTTCGACGCGAGGTTGTCGATAGGTTAGTGTTCATTTTCCTTTCATGATTCATGCGGATAGACCGGCACTTTCATTTAATGGGATGAACTCCTTCAACTGACCTGCGTGAAGGTTTGCCACGTTATTGGGTTCGTGCGGGTAAGACCGCCTTCCCACGCAACGACTTCACGTAATGTGAATGTCGTCACCAGTGTTGGATAGTTTTAACCGTTCGACGCGCGGTTGTTGACAGGTTATTATTCAGTTTCCTTAATGATTCATGCGGATAGACCGGCACTTTCATTTTTGGGTGCTGAACTTTTTCCCCTTCAACTGACCTGCGTGAAGGTTTGTCACGTTATTGGGTTCGTGCGGGTAGGACCGCCTTCCCATTCACTGACTTCACGTAATTATGCGGTGAAAACCGGCATATTAGTGTCCAGAAAAGTATAAATGTAAAATCATCAGCTTCGATATTCTTAAAGAGAATCATTTCCATTAGAAGTGGCTCTTGGCCTTCTCTTTACAAATTGGAATTGATTACATGCAAACTGTGTAATTGAACTCCCTTCCATGTTGGGACAGGAGTGCCATCGAGCCGACACGCACCTGTTTCGGGATCTCGTTCTTTACGCAGCATGTAGTCTCTATTGAAGCTGATTTTTTATTCGTGTTTACCCCAGCCGTGGTTCCACACGCACCAGCCTGCCTGCTTAGCTTTTATTTCGCCACGAGGTGCGCGAGCGTCCCATCTCTGACGAATGTTTCGACCATGTCTTTTACGTCTATGCATTCTTCAGTGTTGTGGCCTTTTGTTCTGTGATAGTCACAGTACTTGCTCCGATCAGCATCGTGACGATGTCGGATTACTGGAGGCTTTGGCCATGGGAGTTCTTCAGTAGCAAATATGTCAGTGACGCTTTTGGTAAGTGGCGTCCATCTGGAGTTCCGGTGCGGCTTTACATTATCCCTTTCACCCAATCGGTGCTGTAAGCCGGATGAGGTGTCAAAGTTTACCCTTGACTGCCAAATGCCTTGCTTCCGTTTTTTGTTCAATCGGGCGGTGAGGACGTTGTCCTCTCTCGTCCTCTGGGTGTAAAGGTTTGTGCTCTGCGGAAGGTCTCTACCCAGTTGCTTCTCCGTTTCCGCATAGCGTTTGGCTGCTGTCATGATGCCATCCCATGTGGATGGCATTCCATCTTTACCCGTTAGGGTGCGGATAAGCTCTGGGTCCTGCGCGCCCTGGATGAAGGCTGCGCGAACAAGATCCTCGCTGATATTGCCCAAACTTAACTTCTTTGAGTTGAAGCGAGTGATGAAGTTTGGCAGAGATTCATCTTCTTCCCGTGTGCATTTGAGGATTGTCCATTGCTCCTCGGTATACTTTCGCTGCTGGCTGAAGTGTTGGCTAAACTTCTGCTGGAAGTCTGCCCAGTCGTAAATGTGGTTAACCGGTAAACGATCGAACCAAGCCCTAGCAGCCCCCACCAGCGTCATTTGGAACATGTAACACCACGTGGGTTCCGTCCAATTGCTAACGGTTGCCCCCGCTATGAACCTGTTCAAATGATCGTCTGGATCAGATAGGCCGTCATATGTGCCTATGTTAGGCATTTGTTTAGCACTCTTCGGGGCAATTGCTTCAGCAATGTCCCTTGCAAATTTGGACGTTCCTGCATTTGTAACGTTTGGTCTGAACGTTTTAGAGAAGTCTCGTGGACTTCCATCTATGCTTTTTGGTTTGAAGGCTTGTCCAAAATGCCTTTTCGGTTGGGTTTCCGTTTCTTTACGCTTCCCTTTTGCCTTATGACGAGGGTTCGCGTCGGAGTCGGATTCCTCCGAGTCATCCTCCCAGTATTCGAATTCGTCGGCCTGTTGCACGGAACGCAAGCGTTCGTTCAACTCAGTCTGGAATTCCTTTTGTCGTGCCTCCGCCCATGCCTTGACTTCGTCGAGAGTCTGGCGGGGGAGTCTTCGTTTTTCAAACTGGGTATCGGTGGATCCCAGTAGGCGGTCATTTACTGCACTTGCCCCAGCTTGGGTAACTGGGGTAGTGTTCGTAAAATTTACTTCACTTGCCCCGGCTTGGGTAACCGGGGTAGTGTTTGTAAAAACTGTGTTGCCGGTATTCCCTCCAGTAGCTGGGGTTGTGGTTACCGGAGTTTCTTTAACCATCTTTCTAGAAGTTTGAAAAAACTGGAGAAAAATGAAGTTCTAGCTTTATGCACGGATGGCGCCAATGAAGAAACACTAACCGGACCCCGGGCAGATTACTGGTAACCTGGGGGTTAGATAGATGTTTCCCACGAGGGGTTAGACCCTTGGAAGATGGTTCTTCTGATAACCTGCAAAACAGACACCGTGAGCTTGTCACTGAGAAGGGGGGGTTCCTCCTTGTGACCACCCTCCGGCGTGAGAATCAGACTAGATTGCTCTTTAAATATAAAAGTATATTAAGAGATTGCTAGAGCAGATATCAGGTATATATGATAAGATAAGATGATCATACCATTGGGGTATTTATAGCCGAAGGTAGGTTTCCAAGGGGTTTAGCCGGCCCAACACGCTACCAACTGTAACCTATGCACGTGCCCTGCCTGTGAGTGGTGGATAGGTAGCGGCTGACACAGAGCAGGCGTGTCGTGCACTCTTCCTCTTCTGCCAACAACAGGCTAGGCACGTGGTATGGCAGGAGTTGGTGGGTAGGCGGCGGCTATTGGTCACAGTGCTGTGGCGTGCTGTCTGCCATGCTGCTGTCAGCGAGCTGTCGCATTCTTGGTCAGATCTTTTGTCTGTACCTCGTCAGGTATCACACAAAAGATCCTCCATCATACGGACTGGCTCATTTAGGCGGGAGTTTTCCCCCTCCCGCCTTTGCTCATTCCTTCAGGTGACACTGGGGAGAGTTAAGTGCCTAGTGCGTGTAGCCATGCTGCGCGGGTGGCCTTCCCTCATGGCTTGTATCCGAGGCTGCGGGAACAGGCGGAGTCCTTCACCATGGGAGGCATTTCCTGCGGGACCAGCTTGCATACTGCGCGTAAGGACGTCACTTCTCTGAGCATGGTTGGTCCTGCGGATCCAGTTGGTCTCTGCGCAGACGTCCCTGTTTAAGGTGAGTCTTGCGGGTCCAACTGGGCTCTGCTGGGACCTACCGCGTCCGGGCCTGGAGAACCCGAAGCTCATTGGTTAGCCTACCCTCCTGGTAGCTAGCCATGGCTTCCCCCAACGCACCATGAGGAGCAGCGTGGCGAGCCCAGTCCACGCACTCCACAGGGGTACGAAGGGTTGTTCCTCGGCGTATGTTCCATCTTGGAACATACACTTCATTGGAATCCGACACTGCAAAAGAAACAAAGGCAGTTAGGAAAAGATGATAAAAATATACAAAGGAAAAAGAACCCTACGTACCTGTAGGGTCAATAACAGGCCGATAGCCGCCAAACCCATCACCTGAACCTAAAGGAAATCCATCCAACAGGTCAGGTAGACGGGAAGGTGGCATAGATCGGCGGGAAGCCCGGCGCGTACCTGATGGTCCGGCCATCGGTGCCGGTGGCGCAGGTATAGTGGCAGCCGCTGTGGTAGCCATTGTTGGCGCCACCTCCTCAGCAACAGTAACCGCCGGCTCCGTGAAAGATGCTGTAAAAATTGCACTCACGGCCGGCGGAGACAACTTCTCAGCTGGAACAGCCTCAGGAAGGCTGGAACCAGCGGAAGCAGGCACAGACGCCTGGGTCGACGCCTCGGGAAGGCTGACCGAGCCTTCCCTCATTGGCGGGGGAATACTTGCTCCAACTCCACCCTGGAATGCGTCAACATCCACACCTGCACAAGCAAAAGTGTTAGAAAAATTTATTTGAAACAACAAATCTAGACAAGAATTATGGGGGCACTTACGGGGTTTCTTGAGCTTGAACGTACGGACGAGCGGGGGCGAACCCGATGGAGCCGGCCTCTTGACACCGGTAACCGTCGTCGTCGCTGCCTCCCCGGAGGTAACAGCTACAGCCTCCGGAGCGGTGGTCTCCTCACCACCGGGCTCCCCCGCCACCTCTGCACTATCTGACTCCGAGTCAGATAGGACTACCGGGTCGGCCGTAGAGGCCACCTTCTCCTTGCCTTTCCCGACGGCAGCCTTTTTCTTCCGCACCAGTGGAGGACCTTCTGCGGATTCCTCAGAAGAAGAAATGTCAACTCCAGCAGCAGGCACAGCATTGAGAGGTTCAGGGTAGAAGATAGGCTTACCTGGCCGTCGGTGGCTCAGGATCTCTTGGCCTGGCGGGTAAACCTCCACGAACCGACCCGCGGTCTGCTCTAAGATGGGCAACTCGTTCTCGTCCAGAGCACGAGTACCCATCCGCGCGGGACCATCTTCCTCCCGCGGGTTCAGGAGCGACTGAAGATCGTTCCCCTCTGAAATCAACAAGAAAGTTAGAAAAAATCGAAGTCAGCAAAATGAAACAAGACGTACCATAAGGGACAGAGTTCGAACCATATTCAAGAACGATCGGAACCTTATCCGCATTCGCCGCCTTCCACACCCGGCTCATCCCCAGCATCACCATCGCCGACTCCGGAAAACGGAAAACCGGGGACTGGACCCGGGATATCTTCGAGAACCATTCCGCCTCCTCGTAGTTGAGGGCGGGAAGGTTCGGAAGCGCCTGGCCATTCTTGAACTTCATGGCGATGGGGATGGCGCGAGCGGATATGAAGAAGAACTCTCTTCTCCATGAGCGAAGACTCCGCTCGGTGGTACAAATCTTTAAACCCTTGATACGGGTTGTAAGAGTATACCACCCCTGGATGCACCTCCAAGTGTAGAAGGTCATCAGACGGTCAACGAGGGGCTCAAGGCCCAGTATCCGGCACACCCACTCAAAGTGCCGGACCTTGGCAATGGCCATGGGGTGCACCTCTGTCAGGTGCACACCGTGCCTCTCCAGGACACGGTACACAAACTTTGTCAACGGAAACCTAAGGTTTCCGTAGACAAAGAATGCAGCATAAACCCCGATCTTGCCACTAGGGGCATCGTACACAGTATGGTGGGGTTCAGGAAACTCAGGCTCGAGAGACTCGAGCATGAACTTCCTGACGATATACTGGTACAGATCGACAGGAAGAGAGCACTGGCATTCGCCAGCAGTCTTCTGGTCATCAGCATCATGAGAAGGCATGGTGGAAGAAAGATGAAAAGAGATTTCAGGGTAATGCTTTACTGAACAGAAAAATTCGCCGGAAATTACTTGAGAAGAAGATATGAAAGTGAAAAGTGTGAATTGCAAATAACCCTCTCCCCCTTTATATACTAATCGCAATTAATGCGGTGAATTTAATGCGAAGGAGAGAAGAAATCGAAGGTGCAATGAAACTATGACACGTGGCAAAAAGCAGACTGGCAACAGCTGTTGACAGGACGTGTGCCAGTAATTTCGCGGCCACGCGCCCGAAAAATCGCGCCCACGCGCTTGAAAAAGCGTCTGGAATGACCATATAATGTCACGTCACCATAACTTCCTGCACGTCCTGACACAGTCAGAAGAAACCGTCGCGCGACGTTTCAGAGGTTTGGACTGTTCCTATCTTTCCACCAACCTTTCGAATTTCAAAATTCAAAATTTAAAAAGAAGCGGGAAAATACCCCCAAACCTTGGCGAACAAGTAACCATAAGACGGATGCGGGTACAGTGTTAAGGCAAAACCCTTCACATACCTAGCACCCGCAGGGAATTGAAGCCAAGAAAACCTTGGCGAACAAGTAACCATAAGACGGATGCGGGTACAGTGTAAAGGCAAAACCCTTCACATACCTAGCACCCGCAGGGAATTGAAGCCAAGAAAACCTTGGCGAACAAGTAACCATAAGACGGATGCGGGTACAGTGTTAAGGCAAAACCCTTCACATACCTAGCACCCGCAGGGAATTGAAGCCAAGTACCTCGGCAACCAAGTAACTATAAGACAGGTGCGGGTACAGTGTAAAGGCAAAACCCTTCACATACCTAGCACCCGCAGGGAATTGACGCCAGGAATACCTTGGAAGTAAAGTAACCGTAAGACGAGCGCAGGTACAGTGTTAAGGCAAAACCCTTCACATACCTAGCGCTCCGCTGGGAATTGAAACCAAGAAGGATCTTTTGGGCAATGCTTGCGGAAAAGGAAATAACATCCCCGCATAGCGGGAACGTCGAGAACTACGTTGTTTGAAGCTCCAGGATGGAATTGGTGGTTTTAACATAATTGATCACTATGTTCAAAACTACCAAAACCTCATGGAGAATCCACACAACTGGGACTCAATGCTCCTGACTTGCGAGGAGGTTACAGACCTACCCGCATCATACCCAAAGACCAAGCAGGAAACTCGGGCATTTCTGCAAGTGACAAGGACTTCCCATGGAAAACCTTACAAAACCCTTTTCAAAACCCTTTTAAGTCCAAAAGTTCACCTCACTTTATTAAACACGCATGAGAAGAACATTGGACTGGGGGGACTTGAAGAGGTAGGTCCCAGCAGAGCCCAGTTGGACCCGCAAGACTCACCTTAAACAGGGACGTCTGCGCAGAGACCAACTGGATCCGCAGGACCAACCATGCTCAGAGAAGTGACGTCCTTACGCGCAGTATGCAAGCTGGTCCCGCAGGAAATGCCTCCCATGGTGAAGGACTCCGCCTGTTCCCGCAGCCTCGGATACAAGCCATGAGGGAAGGCCACCCGCGCAGCATGGCTACACGCACTAGGCACTTAACTCTCCCCAGTGTCACCTGAAGGAATGAGCAAAGGCGGGAGGGGGAAAACTCCCGCCTAAATGAGCCAGTCCGTATGATGGAGGATCTTTTGTGTGATACCTGACGAGGTACAGACAAAAGATCTGACCAAGAATGCGACAGCTCGCTGACAGCAGCATGGCAGACAGCACGCCACAGCACTGTGACCAATAGCCGCCGCCTACCCACCAACTCCTGCCATACCACGTGCCTAGCCTGTTGTTGGCAGAAGAGGAAGAGTGCACGACACGCCTGCTCTGTGTCAGCCGCTACCTATCCACCACTCACAGGCAGGGCACGTGCATAGGTTACAGTTGGTAGCGTGTTGGGCCGGCTAAACCCCTTGGAAACCTACCTTCGGCTATAAATACCCCAATGGTATGATCATCTTATCTTATCATATATACCTGATATCTGCTCTAGCAATCTCTTAATATACTTTTATATTTAAAGAGCAATCTAGTCTGATTCTCACGCCGGAGGGTGGTCACAAGGAGGAACCCCCCCTTCTCAGTGACAAGCTCACGGTGTCTGTTTTGCAGGTTATCAGAAGAACCATCTTCCAAGGGTCTAACCCCTCGTGGGAAACATCTATCTAACCCCCAGGTTACCAGTAATCTGCCCGGGGTCCGGTTAGTGTTTCTTCAAGTAACATGTATATTGTCTAGTAATTATTAGAGAATTTGTTTAGTTCTTTTTAGGAATTCCACTTAGATCACTTAACATATATTTGTGAGTGTAAATATTGATGTTGTGTGTTAATATTAAGTTTTAGGGGGGAAAAAGACTTTTTTTGAAATACATAAATTTTTGCCGATATATTAAAAAACAAAACTACATACTTCTAGTAAGAGCCCAGAAGCAAGAAGCCTGAAACATATGTTATAAAAAACCCCATGACCGGAGTTGATAAAATGTGATTTAATAAAAGTACTACTCCATCTTCAAGTCGCGTCGTTAATAAAACTATGACGGTTTTAAGTTACTAAAACTTTAACGATGGTTACATGTGATGTCATATTTATGCATTTAAAGTAATAAAGATAATATGATGTGATATACAATTTTATATTAATATTGACATGTATGATAAATCTCTTAGCCTAACAAATTTAATTAGTCCTAATATTTGGTATGTGTACCTAAAAAAGTTTAGGTTTTTGTTTATAAAAAGTTATGATCTATAAGGTAACAACTTAACAATGGTTTCGTTTCCTTTATATTCAAAACCTATCCTCAATAATGTTGATAGTTACTTTTAATGGTGGCTGATTTAAAAATTTTTTGTTGCTAGTGAATTATTTCTTTAGAAGCTGACTAATAAAATTGTAAAATTAGCTAATCACAAAACTGAAAGAAATAAAACTTTTGTATCAGTGACTATAAAGCAGTGGCGAAGCTTGGACGAGGGGACTCAAAATGTACTTAAAAAAATCATGATTGAGGGGTGGCTTCAAATTTTCGGTCAAAAACAGGTAAATTTACGCTATGTGTAGAAATTTTCGGGCAAAAAAGAGTCCATTTACACTGCTACGCAAAAAATGCAGGGGGGGGGGGGGGGGTTGGGACCACCCCGGGCCCTTAGGAAGCTTCGCCCATGCTATAAACTTTAATGAAAACAACTAAATTTTCCCCCTCTCATCACTCGCCTTAAATAAATAGTTAATGTTAAATGAAATGTAATAAGGGTGATTATCAGTGATATCTCACGTTTTAAATGTGATATATAAAACAGTTATGTAACCACCGACGAACTTAATATTGATCTTAGTGCCACGTGACACCTATGAATCAAAAGTATGTACCTTTTGCATATGAAAATTAAGTGACATTGTTTTCGTCATTGATCTTCTAGTCTAATAGCATAGGGTGATGGTTAAAGTTTGGGGTCATAGGGTCACAGATTTAAAACCTGACTCAATTTTTCCATATCGGCGGTATCCTCCTCGATTGTGTTCCTGGGTGAGTCTGACCTAGAGCATTAAAATCTTTATAAACGGTTGACATTCTATCTCAAAAAGACTCATTTGAGTATTGAGGTAGTTCTAAACGCCTTTTTTTTTCAACAAAAGACATCAATAAAAGCTAGATATCACAATTGAAGACAAAAAAAAAGTTTTATTGAAGAGTTAAATGTTGATAAAAGAAAGTTACTGACTAAATACTTAAATAACATCTATGAAACTTGAATGTAATTTAATTGATATTATCCCTAATTAAAGTTCTTAATATCACCTTAACTTCTCCCAACTTAAAAACTTTATTTTATTATGAGTAGTTTTATATGGTCATCTCCCCGTCTAACCTATTTAACCAATCAGGTCGACCCACTAACCCGCTTTAAGTCATGTTTCATGATCTAATTAGCATGTTTGCAACTTGATTACTACCATCCAACCAATCAACCCGTTTGAAACATTGTTTAGATAATTGAGTTATTTGAGTCATGTTCACGTTACACAATTTTAAATGTGTGTTGTCTTGGGATGTGATGGCTCGTATAATACTATTTGTTGTGTTCGGGTTAAACAATTCAGCCCGCCAACTCGTCAACCAAACACGATCGACACCCACAACAAACTACAATCCTTTGTCAAGATGTAATAGCATTCGGTATATTTCTTAAAATGGTGTTTATAAATTATAAGAAAGTTATTACAACATATCTTCATAATATAATATGTATTAATATTTAATATGCTCACCTGAAATACGCCCTCTAAACCAAGACCAGTCTGCATTCCAGTAGCCTGTTCCGTGTGGGTCCGAACCAGCTGCAAATGCAAGCCCAAATCATTGGCTGCAAACAGATATTTGAATTTTGAAACCTATGAAACAATGATCCTTGTAGTTAACCAATTGCCAGTATGAACATAAAACAGATCGCGGTTTCTTCAGCCCGTGGGCCTGTTTTCACGTATATTATCTGACGTAAGGAGGATCGACGAAAGCCCATTCAAAAACTTGTTCATACTGGACTGCAGCATTATCCCATGAGTAATCTCTTTCCATTCCCCTCTTCATTAACCCTTCCCAAGAAGGCTTATGTTTCCTGTAAGTCTCTATAGCTACCCATAATGCCTACAATGTCCAGCATTTTAATGTTTTTAAATTCATGAAAGTAGATTTTTTTGCATTTCATTCTCATAAATTTTTTAGTTTTTAAAACGGGTCAAAACAGGTTACGTTTTGGGAAAATACCAACCTGGCCGTCTTGACCAATGAGTTTGACAAAATAGCCTAGACTTTTAAAAGTTTCCAGTCAACCAGCGTATGACAAGGGTCCCTTGACGCAAAAGATTTTCATCCGTCGCAACAGATCCATTCTCATGCGCCATATGGAAATCTATTGCGCCATGTCAAAATATGATGTGCCAGTGTGCCATGTGGAAGCGTCTAGTTGACTGAAACAATTTCTTAACTAAAAACAAGAAAGCTATGATATTTTTGTAAAAGAAAAAAGTCAAGGTTATTTTATCAAACTCATTGGTTAAAAACTTAAAATGGTCATTTTGGTAATTTTCCCTGTTTTTTGTTCCAGTCAAAACGGGCTGCGTTGGGTTGATCCGAAAATACTTTTCATCTAAAATTTTTATTTTTTCGAATGATACACTCCTGCTTCGAAAATGATTAAAAATTGGCATTGTTTAAATAGCAAAATTGTTGTTTAAATAACATGATTTAGGAGATTTTATGCTTTTAAAGTATACTTTGTGCGACTTTCAAGCCATTTGGCATGTTTTATTTTACCGACTTTATTTTATTTATTTTACCCGTTGATAAAACTGGCCCGTTTGTAACTGTAGGGGTATGGTACTAAACCCGGTTTTACGACCCTAAATTTATTATGTTTGGCTTATTTTATTATATGGACTAATACAATGTTATTGGGCTGAGGGGGTTTTGTGGAGGTAACCCTAACTGGGCTAGGCCCATTAGGGTACCATGATGGTGGCCATGAGGCTCTCTATATAAGGAGGTCTCCACCTCCTTGTTAGGGGGTCATGCTCAATAAGAGCCATTTTTGTGTCTGTGAACAAGAGATCCTCAGGATTTCTTAGCAGTCACCTCCACACCCCCGAAATGCCATTGCAGGTCTCAAGCAATCGAAGAAGAAGATCAAGTCGTGGTTCGTTCATCTCGAAATCCGTGGAAACATCGTCATGGATCAGGTCAGATTCATTTCATGCTTCGACATTGGCGCCATCCGTGGGACGGCAACGAACTACCCTTCGATTTTCGTCTCGGCTGTCAGATCTCTCCCAGGAAAAACCCAGATCTGGAAGTTTACAGAAAAAGGCTTCAAGGCTTGTTCTATTAAAGCTCAAAATGATCCATAGATCTAAAAGAGGCTTCCAGATCTGTGCAAAAAAGAAACTACCTGATTCGGATGATCAAGCCTCCGGATCTGTGATGGTTTTAAATTCTCTCCGCTACGAGCTTCAGATCTATCTAGATCTGATTTACAGATCTAGATCTAGATTACAGACCTGGATTTTAGGTTTAAAATTACAGATCTCTCAAATTGTAGATCCAAAAATTACCAGACTTCCGCCGCCATGCACGCGCGCTCGCGGATTCTCACTCTGCAGCCATGCATGTGCCACCGCGGGAACCACCATGTGGGTTTCGCGCAAAAGACCTCCACCATGTGGGTTTTGCGCAGAAGACTGCCACCACGCATGCTCGCTGGCGGGTCACCATTCCGCCGACATGCGTGAGCGCAACTCTCCGCCATGCACGCGCGCCCGCGAGTCACCACCCCGTCTCCGTGCATGCGCACATAAGGCCAAGCGCCAAACTTAAAGGTTGGGAATCCTCAAAAACCCATAAGGCCACGCGCCAAACTTAAAGGTTGGGAATCCTCATAAACCCATAAGGCCAAGCGCCAAACTTAAAGGTTGGGAATCCTCATAAACCCATAAGGCCAAGCGCCAAACTTAAAGGTTGGGAATCCTCATAAACCCATAAGGCCACGCGCCAAACTTAAAGGTTGGGAATCCTCATAAACCCATAAGGCCAAGCGCCAAACTTAAAGGTTGGGAATCCTCATAAACCCATAAGGCCACGCGCCAAACTTAAAGGTTGGGAATCCTCATAAACCCATAAGGCCACGCGCCAAACTTAAAGGTTGGGAATCCTCATAAACCCATAAGGCCACGCGCCAAACTTAAAGGTTGGGAATCCTCAAACCCATAAGGCCATGCGCCAAACTTAAAGGTTGGGAATCCTCATAAACCCATACGGCTTCGCGCCGAATACAAGACCGAACGCGGCTCCGCTCCGCTCAACACGCCGTCATAATTAAACCTATTAACACAAGCCCCCGCGGGTCAACCATTCTAGCGCCAAGCCACGTCACATGCGCGCCACCGCGGGTCAACCATTCCGCCATTCTACATGCGCACCGCCATGATGCTTGAGCGCAGTCGCATATCACATGCTCATGCACCACTTATGCTCACGCATCACATATGCTCACGCATATTACATATGCTTACGCATCACATGCTCACGCATATCACATCAGCGCACGCAACATCTGCGCATGGCGCATGACACAGCCTGTGCGCAAGCGCATGAAACATCTGCGCATGACACAAAGTCTACGCGCACGCGCATGCAACATCTACGCGTGGCGCATGACACACAGTCTACGCGCACGCGCATGCAACATCTGCGTGTGGCGCATGACACACAGTCTACGCGCACGCGCATGCAACATCTGCGCGTGGCGCATGACACAAAGCCAAAGCCTATGCGCAAGCGCATCTGCGCATGACACAAAGCCAAAACCTATGCGCAAGCGACACAACAAATGAGAATAGTCTAATCCCAAATCAGGATAAGGACAACTTCATTTGGCAGCAATGAACTAGGGGACTATCGTGGTATACCACCACTACATTATCGCGATGAAAGACATCCGAATCTTAGGGCGGGAGCCTAACAATATCCCAAACGGCAACGCGCTAATTTGATATGTTTTTGCAGGTTCGGCTACGAGTCGCACAAGCACATATGACATTATTATTATCTGGCCGATTGCGCCTCCAGTATTATTTTGAAAACAAGCTGGGATAGTCATCCTGCATAGAAGAGGCCCTTGTGGGCCAGTCATTATCGTCATATTATAGCTCATAAGCCGCAACGTGCGCAAGCTTCATTATTTTTATAGCTCGTAAGTCGCCTCGCGCGCAAGCTTCATTATTCTTATAGCTCGTAAGCTACCTCGCGCGCAAACTATTAAGCATCATTATCGAGATGCGCGCTCTATCTTTTATCAGGCCTCGCGCCACTATCGTAAGTCGACATTGCGCGCAAGCTTCATTATTTTTATAGCTCGTAAGTCACCTCGTGCGCAAGCTTCATTATTCTTATAGCTCGTAAGCTGCCTCCGTGCGCAAACTATTAAGCATCATTAGCGAGATGGGCGCTCTATCTTTTATCAGGCCTCGCGCCACTATTGTTATGATGCGTGCTATATCTTATTCATGCCAGTGCACCATCATTATCATAAAGATCACAACATGTCACCATCATGGAGAAAACCTCCCAAAACTCGAAGACAATAAAGACAAGGCCGAAGAAAAAAGAAAAAAAAAACCGCCTCATGTCCTAACACACCTTATAAAGTCCAGCGCTCCACCTAAACGCTTGCACGCCTAGGAGCAACACTGGACTTGGGGGGCTTGTAGGGGTATGGTACTAAACCTGGTTTTACGACCCTAAATTTATTATGTTTGGCTTATTTTATTATATGGACTAATACAATGTTATTGGGCTGAGGGGGTTTTGTGGAGGTAACCCTAACTGGGCTAGGCCCATTAGGGTACCATGATGGTGGCCATGAGGCTCTCTATATAAGGAGGTCTCCACCTCCTTGTTAGGGGGTCATGCTCAATAAGAGCCACCACCCTATTTTTGTGTCTGTGAACAAGAGATCCTCAGGATTTCTTAGCATTCACCTCCACACCCCCGAAAAGCCATTGCAGGTCTCAAGCAATCGAAGAAGAAGATCAAGTCGTGGTTCGTTCATCTCGAAATCCGTGGAAACATCGTCATGGATCAGGTCAGATTCATTTCATGCTTCGACAGTAACTAAACTGGTCAAAACTGGAGTTGGGATTAACTTACATCCAGCATGCTTTCTCTTGTCAAAGGTTTAAAAGCCCACCTGTAAAGACAATTAAAATTTTTCAAAATATATGTAAATGAACTTTTACAGTTTCTTAGAACACATTTTGGCCAAATACATACCCGGTACCTTCACCTTTTCCTTCATCAGCAAATGGATTAAACGTCTTCACACTGTCCTAAAGAAAATTAAGTCTATACTTAGTCATGATCTTTATAGAACAATATTAAACAACAAAACAAAAATTGATCTTTTGATTTAAGTTTTTCACTCACCCCAAGTCCTCCAGTTGCATGGACTACCGGTACAGTTCCATATCTCATTGCATACAACTGATTTAAACCACACGGCTCAAATCTTGATGGCATTAGTAAAATATCACATCTGCATATTAAGTAAAAATGGTGTGTGAGCCTAACTTAATCCTCAATTTATTATTATTATTATTATTATTATTATTATTATTATTATTATTATTATCTTTTTTAGAAAAAGGAAAGAGCATAAATGAGTATAGTTTACCCTGCGGTTATCCGGTGAGATATGGGAACATTGAACCCGACCCATCCACGAAACTTATCTTTAAACGCTGCTTCGGTGGCTCTCATCCAGTCTTCATATTGTTTTTCTCCAGATCCAAGCATTACCTGAAATATATTTAATCTTTGTTCATATGAAGGTCGCGCGTTTGATCCAATTCCTAACTTCTACAATTTGAGTTAATTTACTTACAAATTGAACATCATCTTGCAGCAAATCAGGAGCACCCGAGAGAATTATGTCAATACCTTTCTGGTAGTCCAACCTCCCAATAAATCCTATCTGTTAAAAGTAGTGACTTAGTCAATTGAGTTGCATTTTACCGTAAACGAAGAAAAATGACAATGAGTTGTGTAGTATGTTACCAATGGGCAGTCGGGCCGAACTGGTAGACCTAATTCTCTTTGAAGAGCAATCTTGCATTCAATCTGCATAACACAACATGTTTATGAATGGGTTGGTTCGAGTTAAGTTAATTCTCTAACGGGTCAAACAGATATGGTCAAATATGCCACAACATCTATTTCCGTGTGGTTAATCAAATTTCACGGTAGCACGAAAAGATAACAACCTTCCCTGAAAGGTCATCTAGAGAGTAATGAGAAGGTATATGCTCATCTAAAGACGGGTTCCATTCGGTTACATCAATACCATTTATGATCCCTGCATTGCCATATAACTAGACTACTTGTAAAATGATAAATAAAAAGAGTGATAACAGTCTAACACCAATCTAAACCATCATGATAACTACCAGTGAACTATAATATGTTAATATAAACAAGTTAATATAAAGATTATTCTTTTTTCTATATATGAACTGCAAAATACATACCGTTAACAACAGTCTTTCGACTATTTAGAAGCTCGTCTAGACCGTTTCCACCTTCTGGGGTTGTAATTTCCCAAGAATAGCCCTGATCACGACATTTAAACACATAAGCAATCCTAAATGTTTATATCTTAGAGGGTAGTTTTGTCTTTTTTTATTACCTGGCTAACGGTCAGTATCCGGTCAGCAGTGACAATTGCACCTTTCAGAATATTAACAGCTTCACCAGTGTCAAGAGCATGTGTTCTTGCCCATGTAGGAAATATCCACCCCAAAGCTCCATACCACTCGGGTGGCAATCCAAAATTCCTATAAGTTGATGCAGGCTCAACTCCCTGCAAAAACATAATATAAATGCATCACACTACAACAAAATAGCTAAATGTACACAAAAGTTTATAAAATTTGTATACTTGGTGTGCAAGGTTATGTATGACAACAATACTCCTAGCGTCCTTGTAAACTCCATAGGGGCGATACTTTGCTGCTAATAGTCTAAAGCATAATGCATAATGCATATGTTATACTCGGATATTACCAAATAAGCAACAAAAAACATTTTTGGAAGATTTAAGGATATAGATATACACTGGGACAAGACCAGCATGCCAATCATTGGCAAGGAACAAAAATTTTTCACCATATGTATACCCTCCCAAAGGAAGAACTAGAGGAGCTTCACATGCTGCGTGACAAAGTAAGGTGAACCGAAACTGCTCCAAAAATGTAATAATGTTATTATTATTTTTTTTTTATTGAAAAGCATATGATTAGTAAAGTATAATTTTCTTAACTAGTACCTGGTTATCTCCAAATGCACCATAAGCATCACCATAAGGGTTCCCGGGACGGTGGAAAGAAGGGTGGTCCACAAATACCTGAAAACACCATAATAAGATTAACAGAAACCGAAATTGATCAAGTTTTGACCTTTAAAGACAATTGACCAAGGAATCTAGGATATCATTCTTACCCAATCAACACCTGCTTTGTACTCATGAAAGAACACAACCTCCTGGACCCCACCAGAACAAGAAACCTTAATCCGACAACCAAGATCAACCGCACTATCAAACTTCCTATCTGCGGGCCCGCCACACAGATATCTAGGTGTAACAACCATCACACGGTGTCCACGTGCTGCAAGTGCAATTGGCAAAGAGCCACACACGTCTCCTAAACCTCCAGTTTTTGAGTATGGTGATGCCTCAGAAGTAACAAAAACAATGTTGTGTGTCACTTTTGTAGATGTTGTTTCTGCCGACTCATCATCTACAATCAGTTCTGTTTTATCATCTGAAATGATATCCTCAGTGTTGCTAACTTGTGTGTCACCTGAGAGTTCAAGCATGAGCTAATTGTTGACATGAAGATTATTACAATGGTCAAATTGGGTACTTTAACCATAACTTATCTCCAATAAAGGCGTTGCATACTTGCATATAGCCAATGAATATGTAAATACAAAAGCTAGTTTACACTACACACAACCATACTTACTTAAAGGGTCAATCAGGATAAATACTCACTTTATGCTAGCTATCTTTTTAATTTAGAAAACAATGATAATTAAGCAGTTTATTTGTTAAGTTCTCAATCATAACATAATCAGACTTATTACAAAATTTTACTGCAATTGAGTAATTCATCTACCATTTTCATATCGGATTCAAACACATTTCCTATTAAACAACAAAAACTTATGTGTACTGGAATAAGTCAACAACTGAATACAACTAAATAATCAAAATTACCATCAAATTGCCAAAAACTGGATCTCATAACATACTCAAATCGAAATCGAATGAAATCAAACCGCTAAAAGGCAGGGGTGCTAACGAGCCGAGCCACTCGTGAGCTACTTGATATCGTATTTGTAAATAGCTCAAAATGATCCAAGCCTTATTGAGCCTCAAATAAAGCTCGTTTAATTATCGAGCCCAAGCTCAGACCTTGTATGAGAAGATCGTTTAGGCTCTTCTAGCCTTAGCGAGCCTTGTGTATTTTCTAGTTTTTTTTAATTCTTTCGGACTTTCATAAACTAATTTCACACTTAACTCTTTTGGACTTTTATAAACTAATTTCACGCTGATCAGCCAAGCTTGAGCTGAGTTTTGGCTCGTTTAGGCTCTTACTCAACATATAAAACAAAGTCAAAATATAAATAATCAATAGATAATAAACGAGTCAAGCTCGATCTTGAAAAAACGACTCACGAGTCGAGCTCGAGATTTTAAGAAAATAACTCAAAACGAACCGATCTTACTCTTTCTCAACATATAAAAATAATTTTAAAAAATGTCTATAAATAATAAACCAAGCTCGATCTTGAAAAAATGACTCGCGAGAGTCGAGCACGAGCCGATCTTAGACTCTTTCTCAACATATAAAAATAATTTTAAATATATATATATAAATAACCAATAAATAATAAAAAGCTCGAGGTTAAAAAAACGACTCACAGGTTGAGCTTGAGATTTTACTAAAATAGCTTGAAATGAGCCGATCTAAGACTCTTTCACAACATATAAAAATAATTTTAAAAATGTCTATATAATAAGCGAGCCAAGATCGATCTTGAAAAATAAATCACCTTAAAAAACAAATCACGAGTTGAGCTTGATATTTTAATAAAATAGCTTGAAACGAGCCTATCTTAGACTCTTTCTCAACATATAAAAATAAAAATAAAATGTATATAAATAATCAATAAAAGGTAAACAATCCAAGCTCGATCTTGAAAAAGCGACTCACGAGTCGAGCTCGAGATTTTAATAAAATAGCTTGAAACGAACTGATCTTACACTCTTTCTCAACATATAAAAATAATTTTAAAAAATGTCTATAAATAATTAATAATAATAAACGAACCAAGCTCAAGCTTAAAAAAACAAGTCATAAAAAACAAGTCATGAGTCGAGCTCCAGACTTTAAGAAAATAACTCAGAATGAACCGAACTTACACTCTTTCGCAACATATAAAAATAATTTAGAAAAATAAATATAAATAACAAACAAGCTCGAGCTTTAAAAACAACTCACCACCAGAGCTCGAGCGTCATAAAAAAAGTTTTAACTAAAACGAGGCACGCTCGAGCTCCAACTCTAAATGAGTGGTTCCAGCTGGCCTCGTTTACCGACAACAAAACGCACCAGATTGCGAAACGAAACGGAATCCAACGACCGGTCCAGCCTCATCCACGTCAGCACCTAACAACACCTCACTCTTCTTCTTATTCTTCTTCTTCACGTCTTCAACGAAATACGATCCGTCTTCTGATCTCCTACTAACCACTTGCAATTTCACATTATTATTATTATTATTATTACATCTCTGTTTACTAATCGCAACCGTCCGATCACCAAAACGCGTATTATTAACGTTAACGCCTGATTTAACAAGCGGTTTCGTTAAAAAATTAGTGTGTGATCGGAGCAAAGTCTCCATTAGTGATTGATTGATTGATAAAACCTAAATGAAGACGTAAAGAATCGTTAATTGGATTTAAAGTTTCAGTTTCAGTTTCAGTTAATTAAAGCGCGAAATACGAAAATACTTTACGGTGAGACTAATCAAAGTGGATTGATACGGTGTCGTTTTGGTGACAGATGGCAGCGTCACGTGAAAAGTTTTGGGTTCACGTGTATGATGGCCTCTGACTTTGACGTTATTACACTTCTCACCCACCTTTATTTGTTTTTCACCTATGTTTTTATAACTGGATTGGATAACGAACCGGCGGACCGGTCGAACAGCTTTCCTTGAATGAATAGATGGCGGTTAGGGCTAAAAATATTTTTTATCAAAAAAAATAATATTTGTTATAGTAAAACCGGTTTTTCGGTTGGGCCGATCTGACCGGTTCGGACCTGTCAGTTCTCTGAAAACCTAACGAACTGCAAAGAACCGAGCCGGTCAATAGACCGAATCCCGGTCGGACCGGTTCGACCAGTCGGTCTATCCGGTCTCAACAACATTGTTTTTCACAACTCATATGGTGTTGTTGAGTTGGCTACAAACTTCGTTTTGTAAGTTGTCACACGCATCCCACTAAGCGTTTGCTTGTGGTCGTTAAAGCATTGGCAACACATCTTGCTTTGTTTCATTGTTTGTGTAAAAGTAGTAAAACGCGGGTTTGGTAGGATGGGGTTTTAGCAGTTGGAAATCAAGAGTATTGAATATCGATGATGTAAGTGGACACACTACAAAAGACAGGATATTTGAACCCATCAACTTACAACTTTGATAGCTCCTAAGCTTAACTAGTCAATGGTTCAAAAGCATCTATTTGATTAGACCGATGGCAACTGTAGCACGTGGTTGAGTGAAGGAGGTCTATTGTTTAGTAGATAGAAGCCTCACTCACCTGAAAGGCTAAAAGGGTAAAGTACGTTTCATCTGCAACTAAGGAAATGAGAGAAGCGTCATACCTCTTTAAGCATCCGAGTTGTCAACAAGGAGCCGGCTTGATAAGGAGTTCCACTATATAAGGATGTCTTCGGCATCCCAGGTATTTATTTCTAAGCCCGTCTCTCCGAATATCCTTCCTTCAGAACAACTAACTTATTGTCACGCTGGAGGTTGATCACAGGGGACTCCCACATGCGATGAGCTAACAGTTTGTTGATCTATGTAGATCCCTTTAAGACCTTAAGCACTAGAGTCGTTTGTATCGTTGTCACACCCCGCCAAAACGAAAGCGTGGGTGCGTGACGTCATGCATACCATAAGCATATGATTATCGCCAACATAAATGTTGGGGATACCAGTAGTTTTAAAAGTGTTTACAAACCATAATTTGTTTTTTTAAGCAAAAGTAGTTAAACATCAAAATGGTATCCTAATTGTACAATGAGGTCCCGTCTTCATGATTCCTTATGTGCGTTGTTAATTCCCTGAAAAACATACGATTTAAAATCTCAACACAATGGTTGGTGAGTTCACAGGTTTTGAGATTCAATATGAAATCACGTTATTCATAAATCATTTAATCAGTTCGCAAACAAGTATACGATAATCTGTTGAAACAAATACGATGATCCTCCGTAGACAAGCTAAATCTACGAATTAGTATGACGAACCCTAAGCCTATAACCAAACCACGACTTATATTCTTTTGCCCCCGTTCAAATCTCACAGATGGAATATACGTACCCTGTTTCGATGCAATATCGGAGGTTAGAGCGACTAACCTAAAATAGGGGGAAATGTCAACGTCAATAGTACTATCCGTATATTCCTGTGGCTAACTCCGTTAGCTAATGATTATAGTATGCAAGCAAGGGACTCATAGCACTATATAGTTCAACTCATGTTCGCATAAGGATTGAGTGTTTTGTTTCTAATTATCGTATATAAAAGCAGTTGTGTATGTTTTCCACCCCGGATTTATAAAACAACAAAACGGTAAAACAGTAAAAGGGGTTAGTGAAACTCACCTCGTACGTTCAGTATTCAATTCGTTAGCGATTTCAGTTTGGACCTGGGTCCGCTGCCTTCACACGTCCTAAACGCGTAAGGTCAGTTAGTTACAGTTATCGACTCGCAAGTCGGTTTATGCTAGTCCCTTTCTCCCAACTAGCCGTTTCGTTTATTATATTTGTGTCGGTTGCTTTCACCAACCGGACGTTTCGTTTATTATATTGTGTCGGTTGCTTTCACCAACCGAACGTTTCGTTTGATTTCTGGATAACCCGTTGGTGATAAAGTTTTGTATTTCTTTTTGAAAGTAAATATTTATATACTTATATAAATATTAAGAATATAATTCTTCTTGGGGTTGTTTTTTTTTAGATATAACCGATTCGTTCGATCGAGTAATAAATATATATTAAAACTATATATTTATTTAAAAGAAATATTTCTTTAAGTTATGGTTATAAAACATAATATACTTGTACGCTTTCTCATCAACTCTTAACAGACTTGTATACAGTGTCGTTCATATAACTCGTAAAGATAGTAATATTTACGTGTCTAACATGTATATATTTGTCTGAAATATATGTATTTATGTAAAAATTGCGTATTGACATTAAAACATCATATGTTCCCTCCAAAGTGTATTTCAACTTTAATCTCGGGTTTTTCTTATATAATAAAGAATCATATTTAAACTTTATGGACTTGTATAAAACATATTTTTTACACAAAAGATTATTAAAAATTTATTTTTTTTTATCCACCAAAATTTTAAAGCATGTTTCGACTAAAAAAAAGTATGTATAATTATGTATTGAAAACCAAGGGCACTCATTTAAACATTTATAATATTTAAAATTTACGTTTATCTTTTTGAACTTTCTTAACATATCGTTAATACACTTATTATCCTCTTGATGTATAAGTTCGTTTAACTCACGTAACCCCGTTTTTTTTTTTTTTTTTTTTTGTGATTCTCTTGTGTTCTTAACTCTCTTTAAGCATGATAAGTTCATATACAGACAGGTGTTTAGAGTTTATTTTAACATAACGAGTGGGTAGGCTGTTACATTTAGGTGAAAGCTTAGCAAAACCATGACAATAGGTTTTAGAGAGTTTTGCTCACTTAGTTTAGGATTCGGGTTTAGAGTTATATTTGAGGGTCTTGAGCTCGTTTCCCTACTTGAAGGTCGTTTAACTTCCCGGAAGAGATCTCCTCTTGGTCTTGAAACACAATGACATATGCATTAGTAAAATGTCTGTGTGTGATTGTATATCAAAAGAGGAGTGGCAAAGTAAGATAGGAGAGAGTGTAGGTGCATGCATTACCTGAAGTGAGAGAGAGGAAGGGTGGCAGATGTCGATAATCAAATGAGGGTTCCGGGGTATGGACCGGGAAGGCTGGTAGGGGTGTGACACGGTGGTTTGATGGAGGGTGGAGGCGGCTTCCAGTGGTGCCGGAGGTGGCTGTTTCGTGTGTTGCGGTGGCGTTACGATCACGTTGTGGTGGTGTTACGGTCATGTAACAACGATGAAGCAAGAGAGAGTTTGGTGGTTGGTTGTGTAGAGCTGTAGCGGTGAACGAGGGGTGATAGTTTTCCGGTGATGGCAGCGTTGGTGGTGGTTTATTACGGGTGCCGTTGAGGTGGTTGACGGAGTAAGGGGTGAGTTTTGTGAACTGGTGCACTCTAGGTGCAAGATGGTGAGATTATAGTTGATTGTTTGATGTAAGGTGTTGTGTATGGTACATGTTTGTTGGTCAAATTATAGAGATGAAGTATGGTTTCCTTAGTTTAATAATTATACAAGGTGATAGTTTAGTTTGAGGTGGAGTGTCTGGATCAATTTTGACAAGACAAATGGTTGAGGTGAGTATTGTGTGCCAGTGTAAAATAGGATAGAGAGTATGGTGTTTGACTTTTACCACTCATGTAACATTGTGAAGATATTTATTTTGATGATGAAAGTAGGTATTAGTTTTCTTTGAAATATTTGAATATTACACACGTTTATGTTTCTGGAATATCTTTTTAACACCTTTATCTTTGTTTTTTCTTTTTTTTTTCTTGTGTGTATTTAAGCATGATCGACATCAACATGCTTGCAATAGACTTGGTGTACTACTTTCATTTTAATATACCATGATTATAGATATTATTTCCATAACTCACGGAAAATGATTGTATAGTCATCATAAACCGGTTAGATTAGTAACATGTTAGTTGTACGCTAGTTAAATTTTTGGGTTATTTTCAAGTCTAGTGTATTTGAACGTTTAATGGCCAAGGTGTCGAAGAAACAAGCCCACGTACTTAGTGCATAATATCATGTACTCGTACACACACACACACTCACACATATATTTGAGCCGTGTAAAAATATCACCAATTTCTGTATCCATTTGATAAATCCGAGAGTTCAAGTAATTTAAACCAAAATAATTACGTAAATGTTATGCATAGTGCATATGTAAGCTACGCTAGGTTTGTAAAAAAATCATAGCTAAGCATTGTATGGAAATGACATGTTTAGCGGGGTGTCACAATCGTCCTCAACCATTATTTGTTGTAGCAACAAGTATACCTACCACCATTCTATATACATGATAATCAATAGATACACAACTTAGAACCTCTCAACATTATAAGAAAAACAATTTTTTGTAACTCTTCACGACTTGACATGAAACCGTTGAAAACTCATACGAAGAAGACAACCAGATAAAATGAGCATGTGGTGTAGTAATAAGGAATAGATTTGGTGTTTCATATGACGCAGGTTCGATTACTACATTATCATTTAGTTTTAGCGGCACCAGGTGATGTTAGGAGACTAGGCGAGTAGGTGACGCTCACTAGTTAGATCCTTGAACTAAACGGGTTTTATCTCACCGCATTGTCGTCTACCCGGGCGAGTGTTCACGGGCGTTGGCCTTAGATGAGAGTTTTCCCCGAATCAGAAGACAAGTATATCCCGATGTGATAAATGTAACCATTAAATCATTTAAATGATTCATTAGCCGTTAAAAACAAAGTTAAATCAAATTGATTGTGGTATAACAAATAAACAAAACATCTAGCTAGCTTCTAAGTTAAAGGACGGTAAGTTGGTAACTTCAATTCAAATTAAATGGTTTAAAACTTAAAAGAAAACTAGTATTCAGCCCCCGCGTTGCGAGGGCTGTAAAACCACGAAAAGAGAGTGCAATTCGAATAGTCATCATCTGCTGACTCTCTAATAGATCAAGGAAGTTGGGCTTGTAAAAAAAACGAATTTTGTTTTCAAAAGACAAATGAAAAATACATAACCAAACTAAAAAAAACGCGGAATACAAACTATTAGGGTATGTTTGGTACGGTGTAATGGAACAGATGAGGGAATGGAATGGACGTGGTAATGGAATTGAGAAAGGAATGAAATGGATCATTACCATTCCATTGTCATGTTTGGTTACCATGTAAGAATGGAATGATTAATCACTTTATCATTATTAATATTTTTATTAGTAATAATAATAAAAAATAAATAAATAATATTAATAATAAATGAATATTCATAATAAGTATTTTTAGTACCTCGTGCTGCAACGAGATCGTTAAACTGTATATGCGTTGTGAAATGTTAACTCATCTAATTTAAAAATAAAATATATTGATAATGCAGTAATAGTTCTAATATAATAATAGTTTATAATATACAAAACGATAATGATAATACAATAGCTATAATTAGAAAATAATAATAATAATAATGTTGACTTTTTGACTTTTTCATTCCTTGAAGGAATGAAAATAAAAACACCCATACCCGAAGGAATGAAAATCTTAAAACTGGAAGGAGTTTCGTTCCATTTGGAATGATCCATTCCATTCATGCATGATAACCAAACATGTTTTTTTCCATTCATTTGAAACGGCTTGTTACATTCCACCTTCCATTCCTCTATAACAAACGCTACCTTGTACCGAAACTTGAATTAACCCATATGAAACGAACTACCTTTTGACCTTGAAAAGGTCAAGTATGTAAGTTGAACCAAATTTCCTTTCTACACCAAATTAATAGAATGCCGTTTGATTTCAAAGCTGTTAACTCAAATTTAATTGTTACATAAGATATCCAAAGTTACACTATCCATAATTCAATCTCAAGATTGACGTTTGACTTTGTTAATGATGAACTGAGTTTTGAAAGCCACTCTGCATTTCACTTTGAATTAATCATCAAGCTGTAGCAAAAAACACAGAAGAATAGGAAAAAAGTAAAAACAGCAACAAAAAATATGCAAATAATGCATAAAAATAGAAGAGAAGACACACAAAGCCGGTTCTTGTGTTTGGGTGGGCAGGGGGAAACACGCTTGTGGACCTTACAGGAGTGGCTCCTCTTGTCGGGCTCAGGAACCGCGGATTTGTTGAGGGTCAGGCTGCGTTGAAGGCCGAATCAGGCAAAGTTGCCAAACACGAAAAAGCCTGTTTAGAAAATCAACATGTGTTTCTCCCCTTTGCTTTTGATACATTTGGGTTTCTGGCCCCGGAGGCCGTGAATTTTCTAAACAGGTTCAGCGTGTCGTTCATGGTATTTTGTCGTCTCCTACGACTTAACGCTTTGTTTTTAGTAGAATTGGTTTTGCTATTCAAAAGGGGGTTGTGGTGCGGCCTATTGCCCGTTTGCCTGCCACTTTATTGTAAAAAAAAAATATGATAAGAAAAGAGGCGATACACCTCGATCCTAGACCGACGAATCACCGGCGGTTAGCGGTCACCGGAGGATGAGTCTTTGTCGTCTACGGTTTCGTAGAAGGAACCCGGTAGCAGTCGAATCGGAGCCGCAAAAGTCACCGTTGGCCACTACGATACACCAATCTAATGAAGCATGTGAAAATGGAGAGGAACCATCAGTGACAACAGAAAGAGTAAGATATGATAGATATATGAGATGCTATTATGAGATGTGTAAACAGAGGCCGGAGGTCTAGTAGTACCAAATGAAAGTGGACAGTGAGGTCCAGTAATAATATCAAATGACAATTGAACTAATTTGTTGCACATAGTACAATCAATCTAAATGAACAGTTGATTTGTGAGTGTGTACCGACATTCAATATTAGAATTATATAAATAATGGTGGTTAAAAAGGAATTGACTTGACAGATTTTATTGGAATTGGTGTGAAAGCTATAAATTACAAGTTACAAAAGTTATAGTAAAACTTCATATATATATATATATATACACACACACATACTGGGGAGGGAATTTTTGAGAACCATGTTGAGTTGTAAGAATTTAACAACTTCATTCTAGTCTACATATTTAATTAAATGGATTGGAATATGTGGGTGAGATTAAATCTGGCAAAAAAGTCAAAGTAGGAGAAAGAATAAAGATATAAGTGGTTACACTAACTTTTACGTCCGTTACACATATGTAAAAAGTCGGCTCGGTGCGTAAAAAATTATGTAATTTTTTTACGTGTATGTAACCTACATATATTACGCATGTGTAAAAAAAATTCGAAAAAAAAATCGTTACACTGAGTTCTTTCGAGTTCTTAAAACTCAAAGGGGTTCTCATTTGAAATCTTCCATATATATATATATATATATATATATATATATATATATATATATATATAAAGCGGAAAAAATGTATTAAGACGTCTAGTCGAGTTTATTTGTTGTACAAATTAAAATATCTTAAAGAAAAAACACGCTTGGCATAAGTGATTAACTGATTATAAAGATGGTCAAAGCTATTGTACTTTTATTGAAGATGAACCGAGAGAGATGCGAAACATTGAATGGAATAGATGGTGTAATTTCAATTTCAATGCATTACAATCTATTTAAAAAATTGTAGGCTCGGTGCATTCTGTTGTTCGTGCTCTAACTTCTTGCTAGAGTTCGGTTTCACTTTATTTATGGGCTTTTTGCCATTCAAATAAATATGGTATTGATACTGGTAGCGAATCATACTAAATGTTGGGTTAATTGTTCTGGGTTTCATGTTTCGGTTTCTAAACTTATTTTACATAAATTGAAAAAAAAATTCAGAAAATAGTTAAAAAGATAATAGGTTGGCTAGAAAAGATGTATAATGAATTGATTAAAGAAAAAAAAAATAAAGTATCATGGGCTGATAGAATTAAAAATAGAAAAAATCGAATTATTATTATTATATACATTTTTATCAATCTCAAATCAAACATAAAAGTTTTTCTAAAATATTTCTTAATATATGAAAGGCAGTAGAGTCATCAAAGTGGTCCTATGGTCTAGTGGTTAGGACATTGGACTCTGAATCCAGTAACCCGAGTTCAAATCTCGGTAGGACCTCTGTTTTGTTCTTTTATTCTTTAAACCGGTTTCCAAACTAATGATAACGACTACTGCTATTACTATGTTATTGCTACTTTGTTACTGCATTTATTGGATAAACTAGCTAAAATTTCATTATTTTTCATGAAACTTTTTAAAAAGTTATATATATAATTGTAAGTTCGCAACTATTTATTCACATGATACGCTTTTGGTTTCTAAGGTGAATTTTTTTTCGTTAACTATTTAATAATAACTACTTTATGCACGTTTATTATTCCTTAAGTTCTAACTATGAATTCTCTAATAATTTCCATTCATGTTTTCTACTCTACGGCTACATGTATAAAATCAAGTTTGTTAATTGAAAACGAAAGATAAAGAAAAGCAATAACGGTTGAAGAGCACCAATTGCAAAATAATAATAATAAATAAACAAATGAATACTTAAAAAAAATCATTTGTACTGAAGTAGCTGATTGTTTAATTTGTTACTAAGTTAATAGAATTATACAGGTTAAACCAAACCCAACATGATTTTAAGTGTGCTTGAATATCAAGCCTATAAACGAACCAAATAAACACGAACAAAGACATCTTTGTGTTTGTTCATTTAACTTTAAATGAGCACAGACATGCTTACACGAATATGAACACTTAATCGGACAAATGTTTGTGTTCATGTCCGTTTGTTTAAAATATTAACAAATAATTCCCGAACATAATTGAACAAAGATGATTGAACATATATGAACAAACACAAACGAACATAAATGAACGAACGTTCACGACATAACCAAAGAACGAAACATGTGTTTAAGTTCGTTCGTTTAATTAAATGAACAAACTTTTTATCGTACAGTTCACAAAGTCCCCGAATGTTCAGTTTGTTTACATAAAAATTAAATTTATTAATAAAAAATTAGAAAAAGGAAAATAGACCTCTTAAATTTCAATGTTTGTTACAACATCCATCCTCTCTCATATCTGTCGGGTGTAACCTCCCATTCTTCAACAATCAAATCAAACCGCTATAATAATAATAATTCTTCGTTCTCCGGTGAAGATTAAGCTTACCGGCCGTCGGTCGAATCAGTCGCCGTTGTTAATTTGTTATATAGCTGCAAATTGTTATCATGAATCACGAGTAGTAAGTTCCGATATCTGTTTTTACGTATCGTTTTTATTTTATTTATTTCCTAGGGTTAGCGATCTGATTATTCTGTACCGATTGTTAATCGGATCTATTTGTTTATTTATCAGATTATTTGAAATGTGATTCAATTCAATTAAGCAGTTATTGATAGGTTTACCGAATTTATTAAGCTAGAGGTATTAATTTAATTAAATTAATTGGTATGTTATACATCTATTGGCACCTAGAGCCGTAGAGCCGGTCTTGAATCCAATTCAAGTGCCCTATACGAGGCGGAAAAGGCCTTAGGCCGTAAGTCCGTAACGAATTATATAAATTGATTTTTTAAACGACGATTAACGTTATAGCAATAAACATAGCAAAGTCATAGTATTAGTTTTGAGGTTTGAATGATTTATATACAAGGTCCCATATGTTTTTCGGTTTTATACGGGGAAAGTTAACGTACAAATGAAATTAATGTGCTAATTGTGAGAATCAAGTAGAGTAATTATATATACAAGTAAAGTAAGTATGTAATTACATCATAGAGTAATATGATGTAATTACATAATTACTCTAATGGTATATATAATTACTTTACTTGATTATCACAATTAGCACGTTAATTTCATTTGTATTTGATCCAAACCTTATATTTAAATATCTATACTATATATAATATACCACTAATGGGCAAATTAAGACGCTTGTTTTAAGCAATTTACAACCTTCAATGCATGAGGTACAACATTCAATAGGGGCAACAATGTCATTCTAACATTAAAACTCACGTGCATTTTAAATTTCTTTAAAATAATTACAATTTTCATCCCTTAAAGTTTCAAAATTGGTCCTTGATCTTTTCCTTATATATTCTTTAATTTTCACTTTTAACCCAATTACCCATACGATTTTTAAACGCTCATAACTTTTTCATACGTTAATATTTTTTAAAATAAATGGCATCATAAAAACGAGCATTTTATTATCTTTAATTTGAGTATGATATTGCTATAGTTTATGAAGTAAAAAAAAACATTTTATGCAAAACTGTTTATAGTTCGATTTTGATAGTTTTAAATTAAACCATGTGCCAACTTTACGCTTTTTTTTTGTCACCAAAAATCGAAATTGAACTGTTTAAAATTAAAACCCAACTAAGTTGAACCACTACCAGTGATTAGGTTTCGATATAGTTTGTACTTCGATAATAAATTGAGTTTAAAATAAGAATTATTAATCTGTCTATACCTTCACTTCAAAGTACGCACCAACTAATACGTTACTTAAGAGAGTCATAATATAAACAAAGATAACTTTTGTCACATAAATGATAAACCTTATTAGAATAAATAGAAGGCGAAATCATAACAAAAAAAAATATTACAAAAAAAATCATACTGAAAATTGGACTAAATTAAAGTTGTAATAGACGACTTTACTCGTATTAAATAAAACTTTGTTCAACTATATTTTAGCTATATCTAATATATATTATAAAACATATCTAATACTAAATAAGTAAATAATTAACATTTCTATATGTACGGTCAGCTCCGGTTTCAACCGTGAAACGAAACTAATGAACGGTCTCACAGTTTCAAACGGAATAATGAACACTCATAAATTTGTTACATGATTACCAAAGTTTGTGTTTCCCGCTGCATCGCGCGGGCACCCTTCTAGTATATATTAATTAGTGACCCCGGGAAAAAAATATACTCATGCCGGGAGTCTGGCTCGCCCTTGCCTGGAGGTGATATTTGTTAGGATTTGACGTTCTTTGGTGAACGTGTTGTTCATATATCTTAGTTTTCCGCCTTTGAATTTCCATAATTAATGTATAAATTGAAAGAAATGCCTAATAAACTCGAATATAAGAAGGTTTATTTATAGTCACAAGATATGGATTCAGTATGCTATATGCGTGAACCAATTACAAAATTATGTGTGAATTTGTCTGTATGAATTGGGATACTTAATAAATATAGACGATAAAGGTACATTGAATAAGTTATGCATTCAATATATTGATTACAAAAACTTAACTTGAATGAAGAGAATCTCTAAAACTTTTATTTTCGTTGATTTTGTATAATACATTGTTGGGAGTATAAGAATTGCGGAGCGTTAAATGAGATCTTCTTGCCATCATAAGTTAGCTTTTTAGGTAGGCACTAACAACATTAATGCTGAACATGTTGTTAAAGGTAAAATGTCATCACTCTTTGCGTTAAGTGACATTAACAACATTAATGTTTTCTCTTTATAACTTAGCGACCGGTTTTAGCAAAATAATGCAACCTTGATAGCACCACATGGTTTCAATGCATTGCATGCTTGGTTTTAAAAATAACGCCTTGAGTACCAGTGAAGGTGATGTGCAATGTTTTCACAAAGCGGACATGAGGTGCTGGTTTTCTCCTGAGGTGTCACATCACTTGATGCGTGCAGTATGTCTCCTTATGTTAGGGCGACTCTATGCAAGAGAGAAGATAGGGAAAAATGTACACAATGTTAGATTATTAACCATTTTCTTTGCGGATCTGAGGTGGAAATGACAATAAATGTGTGGTGGTTAGATTTGAGTGTTGCCCATGTGCTGATAAAGTGCAATGAAGGAAATATTTGTGACAAAGTGCAATTTTTAGGTGTTATCTTCATTGATTTAAAACCAGTAGCACATAGGATAGGCCTTTCAATAAATATTACGATTAAAAATCTTTTCAACTTTGTTCAAGAACATATCATCTTATTATCCCGACTATAATTCTTACCTTGCGTTATTGCAGTGATTACTTGTTCAAGCTTTTGCTGATTGGCGACTCGGGTGTTGGCAAATCTTGTCTCTTGCTTAGATTTGCTGTAAGAAAAATTGCTTATTTATAATAAAAGTGGCTCGTTTCACCCTGAACCCATATTTCACCTTCATATGTGGTATTTCTTATGTCTTGTTTTAATTTTTTTTAATACAGGATGACTCATATATTGACAGCTACATCAGCACAATTGGTGTGGACTTTGTAAGAACTTGTTATTATTTATTCTTTAATTTGAAAAATAATATCTCAATTAAAGCACATTTAAAGTTTATCATGCTAAGTTAGTATCATAAATGTTTTATTTTCTCATCAACCCTGCAGAAAATCCGTACCGTTGAACAGGATGGAAAAACTATTAAGCTTCAAATTGTGAGTTTTATAAATTTAAGTAAAAGTTTATTTAAATGATTCTTATCAACTAATTTTCCTTTTTGGACCAATCAGTGGGATACAGCTGGACAAGAAAGGTTCAGGACAATTACCAGTAGCTACTACCGTGGGGCACATGGCATTATCGTATGCTTTCCTAATATAAACTGATAAAAGATAATCAAAACACATTGAATCTTTGGTCAGCTAAAGTATTTTTTTTCTTGTTGTTTTTTGCAGATAGTTTATGATGTTACTGACCTAGAAAGCTTTAACAATGTCAAGCAATGGTTGAGTGAAATTGACCGATATGCAAGTGAAAATGTGAATAAACTTCTTGTTGGAAACAAATGTGATCTTAATGAAAGCAGAGCGGTGTCCTATGACACTGCTAAGGTACGCGTTTAACCCTCTTTTTTATTTCCGTTTACTTATAAATGGGTCAATTTGGGTTATGGTTTATCTATAAAAGTGTCAAAACGGATTAAATTTAAAAAGTTATATTAAAAGGAAGCATGTCAAATGGTTCGAACAAGTAGAAAGTCTCCCAAAGTATACTATGATAAAACCTCCTAATAGGCCTCTAAACGAACCAGAATTTTAGTGTATCGATTGACGGGACGTTTGTTTATTTAGTAAACGAATGAAGGCATGAACATGAATGCCACTTTTGCTCATTTAGTTAAACGAACAAACGTGAACACATGTCCCATTTGTATATATATGTTTGTGAATATTTTATTCACTCGCGTGTGTGTATTTATGTTCATTCGTCTATATTCGTTAGTTCATGATCATCTTCTTAGCAAATGAACACGAGCAACTAAACTCCATTTGTTTAATTGTTCGTGTTTGATCGTTTGTTCAGTTAAAGTTAAACAAACAAGGATGATCATTGTGCTCTCTTTTATTAGGAATTTGCGGATAGTATCGGGATTCCATTTATGGAAACTAGTGCGAAAGATGCTACCAATGTTGAGCAGGCTTTCATGGCCATGTCAGCTGACATAAAAAACAGGTACCCCTAATTCCTAGAGTTAACAAATTATAATTTGTTTAAATGATGACATCATTATTTGTTGCAGGATGGCGAGTCAACCGGGACCGAACAGCGCAAGGCCGCCTTCAATGCAGCTCAAGGGTCAACCTGTTGGTCAGAAGGGTGGTTGCTGCTCATCTTAGATTACAATTCTTGCAGCTGTTTTGATTATAAAGAATCATCATGCATCCAACTGTTTTTCAATCTTTTTTGGTTTTTTATTTTCATATAATTCACCTATAAAAGCCATTATGGTTTTTATTATTTCAAGAATTTGATTATTCTTAAATTGGTTGTACAAATTGCAAACAGTTGGTTGCTTTATTATCTGTTTTTGGTTGTAGTTCTAAAGTCACTGCAAGCAGAATTCATTATGATTTCATTTTTTTAAGTTGGTTGAACCGAGGTAGAACTCGTACCATTTGTAACTGATTTGTATAGTTCGGTTATGGCTATGCGTATAAATAACCGTTGAACATACATTGGTTATAAAAATGAACGGTTAATGGAGTTCACCGAACCATCTCCTTTTCCAGCAACTGAATCAATCTAGTCGTTTATAACCGAAACCATCAGTTGTAAAAATCTAAAAAAAATAGCACGTCACGTGATTACCCGTGTCTGTTTCCTGCCGTATCATGGAGCGACGCATTTTACATGATCTCGCTATTAAAAAATTAACCAAATCTCTCTTATTTTTTGAAGTAAGAGGTAATAAACATATGCTGAAACAATCAAACATATTTCGAATGTTTGCACGCCCATTTACCTTTCTTAACATTTGCACAACCACTTAACCCATTGACACGTTTCAAGGTTGAACCAACACATGAACATCATGCTCATTTCGTGTAAGCAAATGAATAATTATGGGCAATGTCATATACCTCACCTTTCGTCTGCACATGGTCCCTCATCACCAAACCGATGAAACGTGAGGGTTCCCATATAAAGTCATGGAGTTAATTACGTAACTAAATGAAAAATGTGAGGTACCACATGTCAAAAGGTGTGTGGTATTAGAGGTGCACAAAAGAACCGGTTCCGGACCCGACCAGGCGGTTCCTACCCAGAACCGGACCCGACTCTACCCTACCCATGGGTATGGGCCGGTTCTTGGGTTTCCCTCTGAAACTGTACCCGGAACCAGTGGAACCGGTTCCGCCAATACCCGGTCAAAACCCGGCTGTACCCTACCCAAAACCCGAAAAAAACCCGATGGAACCGATCAAAACCTGGTCAAATACCCGACTATACCCGGAACCGGTTCCTACCCGGACCCGGTTTTGATTTTTGTTGACTATACCCGGTTTCGGTTCCTATCCGGTTCCGGTTCCTGAGAATACCCGGTTTGTGCACCTCTATGTGATATGTTGTGTAATTAATGAAACTTAAGGGTTACTATATTAAAAAGTAGTGAGATTAATTGTGTAATTAATTAAAACTAAGATAAGCATATGTAACTAGGTGTGTAAGGTTAATTGTATAATTAATTAAACTTTAGATGCAAATTATGTAAATTGTTTGACACCGTTTTCAACCCACCACTTTTGCATGATATGATACAATAGTAATAGTAATAATAATGATATGATATATATTGTATAGCATTTCCATAAGCTTCTGTATTTCTATCACGATAATTATAATACTAAAAGTTATTATATTTTTTCTCTCATATATAATTAAATAATAATTTTTACATGTTTATTATTACCTTTTTATCCTTCTCCACTCACAACCACTTTCAAATATATTAAAAAATAAATAGAAAGTGAACAATGTTCCTTCAAATTTTATCATCTCTTTATAATTTTATCTCTTCCTCACTCACAATCACTTATAAATCTCTATAAAAATTTAGAGGTTCATCTCACAATATTTTAAATGAGCTATTATGATTCCTATATATTAATTGTGTAATTAATTAAAACTTAAAATAAACATATGTAAGTATGTGTGTAGGGTTAATTATGTAAATAATGAAACTTTAGATGTAAATTATGTAAATTGTTTGACACGATTTTCAATCCATCACTTTAAAAATGTGAATGATATGATATGATAGTAATAATGACAATGATAATGATATGATATTATATATTTTGGAGCATTACCAACGTCTCTATCTTTATCTATGTATTACACTAAAAACACTACATTTTCTTTACTTTTTTGTAATTAAATAATATTTTTTCATACCTTTATCGTTAGCTTTTGTCTCCCCTCAACTCAAAACCACTTAGAGCATTCCCACTGGGTTCTCCAAATTATGTGAGGGAGTTCTCTATTTTTTAGAGATGGTTAAAAGTGGTTGTGAGAGGAGGAAAGAGAAAATGTTACTGTTCATGGTTAAATTTGGAGAAACATACTGTTCACCTCTGTAATTTTTTAATGTTTTTTAAAGTGGTTGTGAGTGAAGGAGAGAGAAAGGATAATGATAAAAGTATAAAAAAAATATTATTTAATTGAAAATAAGAGAGAAAAGATGATATTTTTAGTGTAATTATAGAGATGAGGATAAAGAATGGACTGGGAATGCTCTTAAAGAAACATTAAAACATTATAGATGGTGAACAGTGTTTTTCCAAATTTACCAATAAACAAAAATTTATTTATTTCCTCCACTCATAACCACTTACAACTATATATAATATAAAGAACCAACTCACAATAATATAAAAGACCTGCTGGGAAAGCTCTTATAATAAAATACCATAAATATACCGTCTAATAAAAAGCTATATGCTTTGCTACTTGTTACTCCCGTGTTAATCCTCATGATTTTTCAAAAAAAAAATATTATTATTCATTAGTAAATATATAAATATAAAGTTAGTAACCGTTGATTTATTTATTTTTTTATTTTTCTGTCTAATTCCTAATGTCAGTCATATTTTCCATATTAGAAAGCAACTACTGTCATAAAAAGTATATCTTCCATTTTTTATAACTAAAGAATCTAAAAATAATACGTATCTTTTCTAAACAATTTTCAAAACATTAAAATGCTGGGTCTCCTTATATTTAAATTTAACAAAATTTGTTCTAGTAACACTATTTATATGTTTGTCAGAAAACCCGTGCAAAAAAAACACACACACAACAAATAATGTCAACTAATTAATTAATTGTGTTGTAAAATATATCATACGATAACCTTCTATAAATAATGTATAATAGGTAAACCGTTAAATTGTATTTTAGTTATTTTCAAACGTTGAATTTAAGCTAACTACGTGTATGGTAAGTGTGTAATATAGGAGGTTAAGGGATCACACCCTGTAGAGTATAAGGGGGTGTTTGGTAGAGGGAATTGAGGGGTGAGAAATGGAATTGGAAAGAATTCTCTTGTTTGTTTATGAAAGAAAGAGGTGAGAAATGGAAATAAACCATTTCCATTTTTCTCTGATTTTGTTTCTCTAAAAAAGGCGGAGAATTGGATTTCTCGACGTTCATTTCTCCAATTTTCCTCCTTTTCCTTTCAAACTCTTTCTTCTGCAAATGAAAGGCTCTCTCGACGTTCATCTCTTCCGATGACGGTCGTTGCCGGCTTCCATTTTTGAATCCTAGGCAACAGAGATGACGGAGGTAAGATGGTGATGTTTCATTGGACTTCTAAATCTGCTTTCTCCATCGATGATGGCCGTTGCCGGGTTTCGTTTTGGAGCTCTAATCAACGGCGGTGGTGGTCTCGGGTAAGCATTAGGGTTTCAATCTCATTCATATATTACGGTAATATAAGCTACTCGCCTCTGTATTGTGGCCACTTTGAAACCCTATCGGAGGTACCATCTTATTATTCATTTCTCAGTTTAATCTGTGCTCATACATTATTGTTAATGTATCATCATGTAATCAGATGCTTATTATTGTTAATTAACAAGCCTCCTCTTGTTAATTATATGTATTTAGATCTTAATTCCACCATTTTTTGATGCTTAGCCATCTCTTTGATGCTGAAATTATTATTATTATTATTATTATTATTATTATTATTATTATTATTAATTTTTTTTATTTGATGCTTGCAGAAGTGAAATTAGCAAGAAGAGAAGCTTTTGAGAATGAGGTATGTTTATTGATTCAGTTAGATAAATTTAATAATAATAATAACAATAATAATAATAATAATACTGAATATTGGTTGTTGTAGAACTGTTGTTTTAAAATGATAATTAGTGTATACTAAGTTTAATGTTTTTTTTAATTATTTGTTATGTAGTAAGCTTCAAAGTGAAGCACTGAGAGAGGCAATTACTCAGATTACTACTGACGCCAAGGAGAAGAAGAGAAATTTTACCGAAACAATTGAGCTTCAAATTGGTTTGAAGAATTATGATCCGCAAAAGGATAAGCGGTTCAGCGGTACCGTAAAACTGCCGCACATTCCTCGCCCCAAGTTGAAGGTTTGCATGCTTGGAGATGCTCAGCATGTTGAAGAGGTGATTTAACTGTTATTTTTTATTTCATTTAACTCAACGGTGAAAATGCATGGTATATTTAATTGAACATTAAGGTTTACGAGTAATGCTATTGTTATATGTTACATTAATAGTTCTGCTGATAACTGTGATATACACAAGGGAGTTGATGTTATAGGTTGTTTGAACAATTTGAACTTGACCAATAATCCAATATAGTCTTAATGGGATGTTTATAATAGATTGCATCATGCGGAAGTGTTTGGTTCATAGTTGTTAATAGCGATCATAGCAAGCGAGTGATCAGTGTGGCATTAGGGCTTTGCTTTCTTTCTGATTTTACACGTGATAAGTAGTGAGATTTCTGGTTTTTTTGGATTTAATATATACATAAATATATACCTATAAAATAGCAGGTTGTTGTTAAATATGCTGTATAAAATAGTGTGTGTGGGTATTAATAATAAAAACATTGTATTTGGATAAAATATACATGTAAAATGTTTCTGAAGTTTTTTTTTTCTAGTGTATAGCTAAACATAAAATAGCATTCCCTATTCCATTATCGCCAATTAGCTTATAGGTAGCTTGTCTTTGCTATTTGCTTATGACAACTATGGTTTGGTCAATTTGTTTATTCAAGCAATCTAATTATTTTCAAGCAAACTTGCAGGCCCAAAAGATTGGACTTGAGTATATGGACGTTGAGGGTCTGAAGAAGCTGAACAAGAACAAGAAGCTAGTGAAGAAACTTGCTAAGAAGCACCAAGCTTTCTTGGCTTCTGAGTCTGTCATCAAGCAGATTCCTCGTTTGTTGGGCCCTGGTCTAAACAAAGCTGGTAAGTTATATTTTTCTGTCTTACTAAACCAACACGTTGTGTTTACATTTATCAATCTTATTAAGTGTAAATTAGTCCCTGCACACAGTGTTTTCTTTGCAATAGCCTTAAGTTTGCATATTCTATTTGTAAATTACTGGTGTGGCTTTGGTGATGCCATGCCAGCTGCCATGTGCATAAAGATTTTATGGAAAATGTAATTTTTTATAAAAAGCATTGATATTGTTATTGGTTTTTACAAAATTCGTAAAATTTGTTTGCAAAAATAAAGAGAATGTACAAAGCTTGTGTCTTTTTCATGCAATTTGCTCTTACTCTTTGTAAACTGTCACCATGATTTTTGTTATTAAAATGCAGGTAAGTTCCCGACCCTTGTTTCCCACCAGGAATCTCTTGAGGCAAAGGTCAACGAGACCAAAGCAACAGTCAAGTTCCAACTGAAGAAGGTGCTCTGCATGGGAGTTGCTGTTGGAAACTGCAGCATGGAGGAGAAGCAAATTTTCTAAAACGTTCAAATGAGTGTCAACTTCAGTTCTTAGTTTTGCCTTTTTTTCTTTGATTTGTTTGTTGATATTTAAAAGACATTTCTAGGGTCTATGGACTCGCTGATGATTTTGTTTGCAAGGTCGCGGACCTGGTTTCGGTGGACATTCACCTTCAAATCTGTTATTGTGGATATGGATCACGTAATGGTAACCAACTCTGTTGAATCAAACTGATAAGATGGTTAGTGTTTGTAGTTTTATATTGGTTTTCGTTTTTACTTTGGGATTTGATCGAACAGGTGACGGGGCAAGTTCTAATTTGGCGAATGTGTGTATTTGTTGGAGTTTCTCTTATTACGTACTGAAATGATGAGATTAATCTCATTATAGTGCTGATTTTTGGATGTTTATGGATTCAATGGTGGTCGGATCCGTTTGCTTTGGGTACTTTAAGGGGCGTTTATGTGGTTGCTTCCGCGGTATGGCTATTTTTGGCCTTTTTAAGTGTTTCTACACTTTGTTTCCACCTATGCACGCGATTACTTGATGGTCTGTTTATTGAAAACGTTTTCGGTTTGTTGTGATAATAAATATTTGTTATGAAAAAAATACTTGTGCTAATGATAAAGTTGATATAATTCTCTGTTTATTTTCTATGTACCAAACAAGAGAAATGATTCTCAGCTATATTTCTCTACTGAAATCTCTGTACTACCAAACAGAACAGTCAATTCTCATTCTCCAGACCAATTCTCTTTCTCTGCAATTCCATTTCTCTATTCCATTTCTCTACAATTCCATTATCTGTACCAAACACCCCCTAAGATATTTAGAGCATTCTCAACCCAACCTCTAAATTTATGTGAAAGGATTTTGTAAATTATAGGATACAGTTAAGAATGGTTGTGAGTGGAAAACAAGATAAAAAAATGTGATTTTTTTTTGTAAATTTGGGGAACGTTTGTTTGCCTGTATTTATTTTTCAATATTTGTTGTACTTGGTTGTGATTAGAAGAGATATAAACTTAAGAATAAATTAAATGTATAAAAAATGTTATTTAATTGAACATAAGTGAAAAAATGTAATTTTTTAATGTAATTATAGCGATAAATACGTTGTTTAAAAAAACTTAATTACACGTGTAGAAACAATATAATAAATTAGCATTGAATTCATATACTTTTTCACTTTTGAATGGGGAAAATTTGTTTACCCTTATTTATTTTTTAATATTTGTTGAAATTGATTGTGAGTAGAGGAGAGAAATAGTGTAAGAATAAACGTATAAAAAATTGTTATTTAATTGAACATACAAGAAAAATGTAATGTTCTTTAGTGTAATTATAGGAGTGAATACGTTATTTAAAAAAAGTTAATTACCCGTATAAAAACAATATAATAATTTAGCATTGAATTCATATACCTTTTCACTTTTTATTAAGGAAAGTTTGTTTGCCCTTATCTTTTAATATTTGTTGAATTTGGTTGGATAGAGGAGACTGAAATTGTAATAATAAATGTAAAAAAAAACGTTATTTAATTGAACATAAGAGAAAAATATAGTATTTTTTTTAGTATAATACAGGAGTGAATACGCTGTTTAAAAAAAGTTAATTACCTGTATAAAAACAATATAATAAATCAGCATTCAATTCATATACCTTTTCACTTTTTATTGAGGAAAAGTTTGTTTGCCCATATTTATTTTTAATATTTGTTAAAATTGGTTATGAGTAGAGAAGAGAGAAACTGTAAGAATAAAGGTATAAAAAAGGTTATTTAAAACATAAGAGAAAAATATAGTTTTTTAATGTAATTATAGGAGTGAATACTTTGTTTAAAAAAAGTTAATTACTCGTATAAAAACAATATAATAAATTAGCATTGAATTCATATGCCTTTTCACTTTTTATTGAGTAAAGTTTGTTTACCCATTTTTATTTTTTAACATTTGCTGAAATTGGTTGCGAGTAGAGGAGGAAGAAACTTTAAGAATAAAAGTATAAAAATATTATTTAATTAAACATAAGAGAAACATATAGTGTTTTAATTAAACAAAAAATCACTACATTTTCTCTCTCTACCCTATAATTTACACTTACAACCACTTAAAACTTCATCCTATAATTTACAAACTCTCATCACAAAAATTTACGAAAATGGACGAGAATGCTCTTAGCTGTTTAAGAAAAAAAAAGTTAGTTACCCGTATAAAAACAATATATTAAATTAGCATTGAATTCATATACTTTTTCACTTTTTTGTATTTAATGCACATATATTTTCTGGTTTAAAAAATAAACTAAAATAAAACAAACCCTGATTTATATATATATATATATATATATATATATATTTACACTACAACAACCCCTTGAACTCAGTGCTTATGCAGTCGTCATCACCGCTACTTACATACACAACTCATTTCACATTCATCTCATTTCATACTCTCTTCAGTTCATTCTCAAACTAATACGAAGAAGGTTAGGGCTCTGGAAGGTAATCAATCACATCTATATTCATTCTCTTGTTAATTCCTGCTGTATTCATACGATGATTATTATTATTATTAATCAATTACTAATCTCACCGATTCAGACCTACGTCATTGATTTCCGATTCAATTGTTGAATTCGAGTTTCGATTGATTCAGTTGTTATCGAATCGGTACGGATTTAGGTATCCGCGAGGCTGATTGATAATGAGATGATGTAGCTGTTATGTTGTTCGTGAATTATGTGTTTATGCTGTCGATTTGTTGAGGAATTAGGTTATGTTAGCAATCAGCATCTAGAAATTGTGAAATGATTATCGAATTGTTATGAGTTTCGGGTACTTCAAGGCTTTGTTATGAGTTTCGGTATTTTCAAGGCTTTGTTATGAATTATATGTTTGTGCGGTCAATTTGTTGAGGAATTAGGCAATGAGATGATGTAGCTGTTATGTTGTTTGTGAATTATGTGTTTATGCTGTCGATTTGTTGAGGAAATAGGTTATGTTAGCAATTGGCTTCTAGAAATTGTGAAATGATTATCGAATCGTTACGAATTTTGGTATCCGCAAGGCTCTGCTATGAATTATATGTTTGTATGACCAATTTGTTGAGGAATTAGGTTATGTTTGCAATTAGCATATTGAAATTGGAATGTAAGTAGTGATTATCGAATTGGTACGGATTTAGGTATCCGTGAGGCTGATTAATAATGAGACGACATAGCTGTTATGTTGTTCATGAATTATATGTTTATTATGCAGTCGATTTGTTGAGGAATTAGGTTATGTTAGCAATCGGCATCTAGAAATGGTAATATAAGGCATAATATACTCAAATAATACTCAGCTTGATTCAGTTGTTATCAAATCGGTACGGATTTAGGTATCGTGAGAATGATTAACAATGAGATGATATGACTGTTATGCCGTTTGTGAATTATGTGTTTATGCTGTCGATTTGTTGAGGAATTAGGTTATGTTAGCAATCAGCATCTAGAAATTGTAAAATGATTATCGAATTGTTACGAAATTCTGTATCCGCAAGGCTGATTAACAGTGAGATAGTATAACTGCTATGAATTATATGCTTATACGGTCAATTTGTGTTAGCAATTAGCATCTAGAAACTGTTATGTTGTTTGTAAATTATGTGTTTATACCGTCGATTTGTTGAGGAATTAGGTTATGTTTGCAATTAGATCTAGACATGGTAATGTAAGTCATGATAATACTGTTTGATTCAGTTTGATTCAATGCTTATCGAATTGTTACGGATTTAGGTATTCACGATGCTGATTAGCAATGAGATGAAATAACTGTTATGTTGTTTGTCAATTATGTGTTTATACGGTTTGTTGAGGAATTAGGTTATGTTAGCAATCGGCATCTAGAAATTGTAATGTAAGTCATAATAATACTCAGCTTGATTCAGTTTGATCAATGATTATCGAATTGTTATGAAATTAGGTATCCACGAGGCTGATTAACAATGAGACGATATAAATGTTATGTTATTCGAGAATTATATGTTTATGCTGCGATTTGTTGAGGAGTTAGGTTATGCTAGCAATCGGCATCTGGAAATGGTAATGCAAGTCATAATAATACTCAGTTTGATTCAGTGATTATTGAATTGCTATGAGATTAGGTATCCGCGAGGCTGATTAACAATGAGAGGACATAACTGTTATGCTGTTCGTGAATTATGTGTTTATTCAGTCGATTTGTTGAGGAATTAGGTTATGTTTGCAACCTAGAAATGGTAATGTAAGGCATAATAATACTCAGCTTGATTCAGTTTGATTCAATGAGTATTGATTTGTTACGGATTTAGGTATCTGCGAGGCTGATTAACAATTAGATGAAGTAATTGTTATGTTGTTCGTGAATTATGTGTTTATATGGTTAATTTGTTGAGGAACTAGGTTATGTTAGCAATCAGCATCTAGAAGTTGTAATGTAAGTAATGATTATCCAATTGTTACGAATTTAGGTATCCGTGGGCTTATAAGCAATGAGATGATATAACTGTCATGAATTATATGCTTATATCGTTAGTTTATTGAGGAATTAGGTTATGTTTGCTATTAGCATCTAGAAATGGTAATGTAAGTGATAATGATACTGTTTGATTTAGTTTGATTCAGTGATTATCGAATTGTTTCGAAGTTAGGTATTCGCGAGGCTGATTAACAATGAGACGATATCACTGTTATGTTATTTGAGAATTATATGCTTATATCGTTAGTTTATTGAGGAATTAGGTTATGTTTGCAATTAGCATCTGGAAATGGTACTGTAAGTCATAATAATACTGTTTGGTATTTAGTTTGATTCAGTGATTATCAAATCGTTTCGAATTTAGGTATCCGCGAGGCTGATTAACAGTGAGATGATATAATGTTATGAATTGTATGTTTATACCGTTAATTTATTGAGGAATTAGGTTATGTTAGTAATTAGCATCTAGAAATGGTAATGTAAGTGATAATAGTACTGGATCTGGGACTAATTACTAGGTGTTTATTGCAGGTCTTCCAGGAACACAATGGCTGTCTGAATATTAGCTATGAGTTTGCAATTGGACATTGTTTAAAAGAATGCCTCGCATCAACTTAATTTCTCGCCAAACTATGTATGATTCATTGCTGTTACGTGTGGAGTAGATCATTTATGAATATCTATAGAATTTAATGTTATGCAATTTCATGTGACAGGAATTGTTCCAGAGGCTCTAACTCGACGCGTCAACAAGGACCTCGTGTTCAGTTAACCGAAGAAGAACAAATTGCAGCTGAAGAAAGTTTCACGGTGTACTGCAGGCCTGTGGAATTTTACAACATTCTTCAACGGCGTGCGATAAAAAATGTAATCCACTTAATTTGGCAATGTTTATTTCATTCATTTATTTTTCTACTCACCATCTTTTAGGGTTTGATCGGTAGAATAACTTACTAGAAGTCTTAGGTTTTTTATCAGTCACGTTTTTTCTCGCAGCAAATATTGAATAATATTCCTTATATATGTTGATGTCTAAATTGTATCCTATCCATGAAATCTAAAGTAATGATTTCAGTGACATGTGCGTGGAGTCTAACCTTATGTTGTTGTCTGTTTATAACTGATGGTATAATTTCACGCAGCCGTTATTTCTGCAAAGATGCTTGCGCTACAAGTTACAAGCCAAGAAAAGGTACGAATACTGCTACGCAACTTCAAATTGATTTTGGTTTACCATCTTCATATATTACAGTCTCGATATATTGTTAGACCATCACTTAAGCTTTGGATCAAAATATGTTCTAAAGCTTGTGACATTTACTGCTTCTATTTATTCCAGGATTCAAGTTTCAGTATCCATATCAGGAGCTATTAATGATGGATTGCATACTCAGAACCTTTTTCCCTTTTACATAATGTTGGCGAGACCACTTTCCACCACTAACATGGAGGTAGTAGTGTAGTAGTACTATGAATCTATGCTTATTCTACTTTCGTATGAATTATTTTCTTAACCACTTTCATATTTGTATTGTATTTTATTTTATGCTTGTTAGCGTTCTGCTGCTTATCACGTCAGTAAGGCTAGTAAACTGACAGCTTTCAATGGAGCTGAAACTGCGATTTCTGCTCAAGCCAAATTTATTCTACCAGATATTAACAATTTATCAGCAGAGATCAAATCTGGCTCTCTTGTCATGTTGTTGGTGAGCTGTGGTATGACTTTTGGTTGCGTATTTAAATGACCTTGTTATCTTCTGTCGGTTTCAGTTTGATAACATACTAACGGGTTCTATCTACTTTACAGCTGATATTACAAGCCGCCAAGAAATTGATCTAACTAAGGATGACGTGTTTTCTTCTTCGTGTACGTGTGCTTTTGGATAATATTATATTTTAGATTTTGTTTTGGATCTTTATAAAGATTTGTTTTTGGTATTTATTTTCTTATCTGTACAAATTGACAGCAAATACTGGAGGCTACTGTTTGTTGGGTCAGATCCCAATGGATCTACATCTTTTAGAAAGATCTACAAATTTATACTTACGGGAGAGAGCTGAGATGATGTTAAATGTTAGCATGCGTTCATGCTATATGAAGGTAAACTTTCTGTAACAATAGAAAAAAGCGGAAAAATAATTAATATGCTTAACAATACTTCATTTTTTGTTGTCTGTTTTTCGCAGTTGAGTAGTTTGGACAATGAAAAATGCGCGTCTTTCCAGTTTCCCCATAATTCGGAAGCTGTGGTATGTTTTTCTGGAAGCTCTCTTATTTTTAATTTTTATGTTTATATTCTTATTGCTCACAAGTTTATTTTATGGTGGCAAAGAGTATATTGCAGCAGGTCCCGGTTATTGTTTTTGCAGAGGAGATTAGGGCAAAAGAAGATGCATCTGCTTATGATTTGCCAGATAATTCTTTGCCTCGTAATAAGAGGTGGTTATGCTCTTACATTTATAATATATGAATATAGCATGCTACATTTACGCATCTCATTGTTCCCTTTGGTTGTTTAACTTCTTTATTTTTTCATATATGTTTCTATTTATAATAATAGTGATTTCTATTTGAAATCTATCACTACCTTCTGTTGTTTTTGGAATGCAAATTTTAACTTATGCTGTCTTTGCTATTAGGTTGAGAACTGGAGATGCCTTTTTCAACTACAAGTATTACAACAATATGTTGCAGAGGACTGAAGGTAGACGCATTAAATAATATTTTATATCTTATAGTTACTATTCGGCGTCTCTACTTTACCTATTTTACAAAACTAAAAACATAAAAGTTCTCCAACAATAGACGTGTTTTGCAGCCTGCATTAAATAATATAATTTATTTGCTTCCTTGTGAAAATAATTTTTGCCCGCAAGTGTTTTAAGTATTTAGCGTATGTATGAACATATCATTTATGTGTGTGTATGCATATATGTGCTTATAACGTGTTATTAGACGCTTTTGAATTTGGTGTCTTCTTAAACCTAATTACTTGTCCAAATTTGCAGTTACTGAAGACTTTTCGTGTCCATTTTGTTTGGTGACATGTGCAAGTTATAAGGTAGATATGGTTCTGACTTAATTTCAATATCATTTTGTAGTATGCATATAATTTTTTTTTGTTATGTAATATTTTCTGGTTGTCTTGATGTCTTCAGGGCCTAAAATTTCACTTAACCTCATGTCATGATCTATTTAGCTATGATTGGGTTGATTGGGTTGGTACCTTACATAAATCTTTTATTATTTTGTTACCACTTTTAACCAGGATATTTATCATCATACTTGTGTTATTTTGTTTAGGAAGATTACCATGTTGTGAATGTATCTGTGAAGATTAATGAATTTAATGCTATGGTAAGATTTGGATTATCACCCTTATGTTGCTTTTGTAGAATAATAGTTATTGCTCAGTCTCTTTTATTAATTACACTTAAAGTATTTAAGCTGTTTAATTTTTTTCGTGGACGCCACATGCTCATGTTCCTATTTATTTGCACTCAGAGATGGTCGTTTTTGTTAATAAAGGTGCTGAAATAACTAGTTATCGTTTCAAACATGACTAGAAATTATATTGTTTTAATAATAATCTTTATTATCGTATAACCTGTTTTATTGCATGGAATATACCCTGTGGGTAACTTTGGACTCGTTCGATCCATTTGACCCCCCAGAGATCAACTCATAACTCGAATTAAACCGTTCATAATTATAGGTCGAAATTGCCACTTTTACATGTTTTATATTTCCTTGATTTGGAAATGCTAATTTTTGGCTTGCTCATTTTGTTGGGTTTTCAGCATACACTGAATATATTTTATTGTTTCTTTGTAATTAATTTCTGTTTGAATTTGATTAAAAATTTGTATTTCTCTTTTTAACACTTTTTTCTCATATATATGCTGCTCAGATTGCGGGTAATGGCATAGATCCCAAAAAAGAGACATTTTCGTTTGGGTAAATTTTGAATTCCTTATAGTTTCAACTTTTTATTTAAAGTAAAAATGTTTACTACTAAGGGCGCAACTCACTTTTATACAGCCATACGCTAAGAATCCCGAAAAGTAGTGATACTCAAGGTGCGAATCACGTGCACCCGCTTTTGTTGGAGTCAGGTGCTAAACAAATGACTATTATTTTAATTGTAATTCATTTAGGTTAAAAAGGTTTATTTTTATTTAGAATTGTTTAATTGACTACAGATGGTACCAAGTGCAATACCAATAGTCCGAACACATGCACATCAAGTGGTACATTCACCGAACCAGATACTGTGCAACCTATACCACCTATGCTGCATTGCACAAAGATAAGAAAGTGCTCCGTGGAAAAATCTGACCCTAAAATGTATGGTTTCTTCCTTTTTTTTTTCTGCTTCAAGCTGTAAATTTTTAAATCAGTATGTTGATGACCGTGGTAGTTCAACGATTTAGATGCATGCAACGATGATATATATGTAACTACATTTTTTTTAATTGCAGCCGAGCACAGTTGCAGAAGCGGCAGTTTTTTCACTCGCATAGAGCTCAGGTTATTACACAACATGTTATCAGTTCATTATAAATTAGAATATATTTATATGGCAGTATCCCTGTCAGACAAAGTTTTACTTCTATAAGCAGTAAATACGCTTACAAATTTTGTGTATCCACTTTATGTTCGCATATCATGAGAATGCCTTTAATGTAAGAAAATCAAGTATATACAGAAACAGACACTCAATAAAAAAGGTTGGTTGTAAATAAAAACATTATCTGCTTCAAAAAATAAAACATTGTAAAAAGTGGGTCATGTTTGTGCACTTCTAGGCATTTATTATGATACGTGAATATAAAGTAGCCAAGTAGGTATGCGAAAATTGATCGTTATCGTGATTTTCTCATATTTTGAATTTTGTTTTAAGTTCCGTCAAATATTCGAACTTGATATTCGCTTTGATGACTTTTCAGCCAATGGCCCTGGAACAAGTTTTTGCTGAGCATGACAGTGAAGATGAAGTTGATCATGATGTTGCCGATCTTGAAGACAAAAGGGTATGAGCTAAAAACACAGTATATTGCTTTCATTATTTATGTTTATGTGTGCGTGTCTGTTTCACTGGAGCTTGTTTAAGCTCAGATCCATTCGAGCTTTTAACGAGGCGCTTGAGTAGCTCATAAGTCGGATTGGCTCGTTTACTCCCCAACCAAGCTAAATTGGTCAGTTCGGCTGGGTTAGAAGTAATGCAGTATGGCTTATGGTTTGTAAAATCGGGTTTCTCGGTTCAGTTTGCGCTTGGAACCGACCAGACAAAGTGAGGGATATTATTATAAAATTAAGGTTTCTTTAGCCTTATATCTGGAGACTTGCCATCTCGAATTGGCTAATCGGAGATCAAGCCTATCTCGAATGTGGCTAATTATCTTGATTTCAGTAATTTAGATTTCCAGTTTCTATCAGGGATTTTTAGGGTTTAGGGTTTTTTAGCCTGATTCGAGAGAGGCAATATCTCCAAAAACAAAACACGTACTTTGCTTGATATATTAACTTGAAAAACAATTACAATGAAAGACAAGATATTAATACCAACAGTTCCTACGGTTACTAGAAAACTGATAAAAAAAACTGTTAATAACTGCCCACTACTGCGATTAGCTAGGAGATGAGTTTAGGCGGGATCTTATTAGTGTACTTGAGATGTATATTACTTAACATTTTTTTTTTCAGATGCTCGACGACTTTTTGGATGTCACCAGTGACGAGAAGCATTTGATGCATCTCTGGAATTCCTTCATCCGAAAGCAACGGTGATTTATATTATTTCAATAATTTATATTATCTCTCAATAAATTCAGTTTTAAGTTGATATTTATATTAATACCACTTAAGATTTTTTTTTTATGATGGTGTCAGGGTGCTAGCGGATAGCCATACTCCATGGGCATGCGAGGCGTTTTCAAAACTGCATGGACCGCTCTTTGTTCAGAGCCCAGCACTTCTCTGGTATCCACCTGTATTCCACTATTTGACTCGTTTATTATTTATTAATTATTTTGCTTATTGTTTAATACATATATAGTTGATTTCATATTTTTTAGAATTATATTTTTAAAATATAACTTAATGTATTATTTAATAATTATTTTTTGTTATCATAATCGTATAATTATTTTATTAAATGAAAAATATTATGCTTGTATAAATTATTTCGTCCGTAGCGATGTAAACAAGACTAGCTCGAGCTCGGCTTGTGACTGTTTTTCAAGCTCGAGCTCATCTCGTTTATTATTATTATTAATTAATATACATTTATACTTAGAATACTAATTTCTGTAATAAGATAATATAGTTATTTTTATCATAAATGATTATATAAAATAATTATTAAATTAATATTTAATATAATTAAATAAATATAATAAAAGTAATAGGATCACTAGCCTACTTGAGCTTGGTAAGTGAAACTTTGGCTCATTTACTAGACAAGTCTATTTTAGGCCCGAGCTTGTTTAAAGTCGGCTTGATTTAGCTTTCAACAAGCCAACTTTAACAAGGCAATCTTGAATGGTCTATGAGCGGGTCGGTTCATTTGGTTTGCTACATGTTTTAGTTATAAGTTGGGAGTTATACTAATTCCATATGTGTATGTATGTGGTGTTGGCAGGTGCTGGAAATTATTTATGATCAAATTATGGAATCACGGTCTTCTTGACCAAAAAGCCATGAACAACTGTAACGTGATACTGGAAAACTACCGAAACATTCGTCCTGCTACAACTCAAGTGTGACGCTCACTTGTGAGCGATTATATGCAAATGGTTATTACTGCATTCCATATAAGACATTTTTATATCCAACAAAAGTAGACTTGTTCAGTTTATTGCATTGTTACTTTTTATAGACCAATGGTTATTACTGCACTCCATATGATGAAATACATTTTTATATCCAACAAAAATAGTTTTGTTCATTTCATTTCATTACATTGTTGCTTTTTATTGTTTGTCAAAAAATATTTTTTTTGTCAAAAAAATAACTTAAAACCCTCAAGGATGCTTGCAACCTTGTCCTTCGCCTCTCGAGCCTCACGAGTTGGGGTTGGTTTGGGTCGCCTTTGTTACAAATAATTTTTGATTTAGGAAATTGACCGGTTTCGGTTATTGGTTTTTCTTATGGTTTGGTTTTTGGTTTTACATCCGGGCTAGAAATGTTAGGGCCCATAAACAAACCATTCTAGATTTCGGTTTAATGGTTTTCAGGTTTATTGACTCCGGTTATATTGGGTCGGTGTGATTTTGGTTTCGGTTTAAGGTTGTAAAAGGACTGCAATTTGTTGGGCTTTTACGGGTTTTGAAATGCTTAAACAAGTTGCGATTTTGGTGGGCTATGTTGGGCTTAAATAAGGCCCAGCAAACCACATCTCAAGCTAGAGGTGCACAAATTAGGTTTTTCTAAACCAGGTTCGGGTATGATCAAATATCCGGAAAATCAGGTATTGGCCATACCCCGGTTGAGTTCGGGTCCGATTATTGGCTTGAAAAACCATATCTGGTGTCACCAGTTCCGGGTAAGGTATGTAACCGGGTACCATATACTTGAGTATTTTATTTTTAATTCTCTATTTTCATGTATAGATTGGGTTTTTTAATTCGGGTAATTTTCAGCTAATTTTTGCGTATTTGGAAAACCCAATTCCGGGTATGGAACTATTCCTTTTTCAGGTCTTATCGGATGCAGATTGGGCCTGGTTCCGAGTACAATTTTGGTATTGAAATGCATACCCTATCCGTACCCTACGGGTAGGGTCGGGTGGGGTCCTTAGATTCTAAAAAAAACCCGGTTCCGAGCGATTTTACCGAGTACGGTTCCGGGTTTGGGTTTTTTGTGCACTTATATTTCAAGCCATGGAAACACCCCTTGTCAAAATCAGATGAACTAAAATGATCAAAATGGAGTTCATGAGGCTGAAACAAGTTGCCATTCTGAACACCCCTAATCAACATTGTTAACACTAATAGTAACCTAGAGAAAATAAATAAAAATTATCAAACACTAATCATTTAAATTTAATAAAACAAAAGCGCAATCTCAACTACATATTCCAAACCAAAACGTATCAAAATAATAAAAAATAAAAACATAAAATAAAATAAAATCCAATCCACTAAAATAAATATCACATCCGTCTTCACTCTCTAGTCTTCAACTTGATATTGCCAGCTTCATGTCAAATGAAAATCAAATTAAAATAAGTATTACCATGGTTGCATATTATGATCAATGTTGTAAAGCAAGTTTACAAGGCTGAGTACTCACTACAAGGTATGCCATTGAGACGAGTTTTTTTTTACTTCACCTAGTTACTAAGAATCGGCCAAAAGTGGCCAACCTCAGCCAAATCGTATCTAGTTGGTGAAGTTGTGATGATTTTGATTCAAAAAAATAAAACATTATTCGTATTTATATAATATTAAAGAATAAATATCATTTTTTTAATTAATGATTATCAATTTCTAGAATAATTTATTATTTAAAAATGTATCTCTTTTGATATTCACCTATTTTGTTAAAAATATTAGTAAATTTATGATATTTGACACATACATAATATCCAAAAATCAATTTATCTTTATATTTACCATGCTCGAGTAATACTCCGAGTACACCCAACTCCCTAGTCGACCATATAGGGTCCGCTTAGCTACTTTCACAGCCTTGATCATAATATAAACAAACGTTACAAGACTAATTAATAATAATAAAAACACCTTTATTTTTATGTTCCAATCTTCTTCAGTCATGAGTGTCGTAATTGAAGTAGAACTATCTTGAAGCCAGGCTTGAGTGCTGATTAAACCCTCAACTATCTTATGAGTCATAGAACTCCTATACGGGTCCAAAACCCTCAAGTTCCGGACTTCGGCCGGTAATACAATTTTGGTGTTTCTTGGGTCGGGTCTCTTCGGATCAAATACGGTTATTGGGTTCGGGTGGAAAAGGACGGATCTACCCGTATGCATATATTGAATATTCTAGGAAATGACAATTCTACAAGCAGTCCAAGCCAACTTGCCATTTCAACTCCTTTTATCTTTTTAAAACAACCCTTTTCAATCTAGAACATAATCATTTCAAGGTAAAAGAACTTGTTTCACAATAATGATCTATTGGTTAAGTGGTATGATGCTTGTCCTTTATAAATATACTCGTCAGGTGAATTTCAGGTGTTAAAAATTGTTTTTAAACAAATAATAATTTGTTCCACTTTAATATTGCAACATTTTAACAATTATGCAATACAATATCGTTTTGCTAGCTTTTGTCCCTTGTACTACGGAGTTGTTTTACATTATTCTTTTCTAATATTTATATATTCTTTTAAGATTTTAATTTTATTTATTGTAAGAAAGTTAATAATATACTTAGGATGTGATGATGAAAGAGTTTCACAAATAAATAAGATGTTAATCCGGTTTAAAAGCTATCTGGGTTTGGTGAGACCCATGACCAGCATTTTTTTTACCATAAATATGTTTCTTAATTATAAATAATATCTTTTTAAAAAAAATCGGATATTCATTTTTAGTATATTCCTATTTATAAGGTTTTCATAACAAATATTTGATTAGATTAATTTTAAATATAATGAGTTATTATAGCCTGTTTAAGAGCTATCTGGGTTTTCTGAGACCCATACATGTGAATCCAGGTCAAATGTATAAGAAGTCTTCATTTACAAATAAAGCAATCTGGTGACTTGAGGGAATTTTGAGAGGTTTTGTTTATGCATATTTAAGATACACGATTAGTTTTAAGTAGAAAATTATCATAAATACATTATACATTTGTATATAGTGCTTAGTAGTGAGAGTTAAAAAGAGAATGAGGGAAGCCATTCTAAAAATATCTTATGTATAATAATATTTATAAAATTCTGTTGTTTTTTTTTTGCTTAAAATTAGATATATATCTATCGTCCCCCTAACTTGAATACGACTTTGAATATCTTGAATAGTATTGAAAATGAAGATAGAGACATGAATTATGAAATGGGACCATGGAGAACAACTTGTTTTGCAACTTGATGATTGCTTGTTTAACCATGGCCCATTCTATGCTCTTTTTGTTTCAACGTGAGCGTTAAACAAATAGGTATCAGTCATAGTCGCATGCATCGTGAGGCTCTTCTAGAAATTTTGAAAGCAAAATTGTTTATTAACTTTTCATTATCATTTTATCAAGTATTACGCTCTCAATTATATGATAAATAATTTGACAATCTTATCAATTGGATTGCATTGAGCAAAGCAAGAATTCCCATTTTGTCTCCTTTGAAGAGAGAGATTCAAGAAAAATTCGCCAAATGAATTTAAAAACAGACGCTAGCCACGAGTAAATTCGAAAGCAAGATGAGTAGATTTAGCAGCCACTTAGGAGAAGAAGTGTGACACCAATCTACTCGTTTCTATGTTTTTTGCTACAACCTACTCGTACCCTCCCATGGGTTCTTTCCTTCTTCTTATACGAAACTTGCACATCAATAGAGGAAATTGATAATATTATAGTTTATTACTGTGGAATTTAGGCCTTGTGCGGTTGCCCACTCCGCGCATGAGCCAGCCCTGCCCTACTTTTCCTCATTTTTATAACAGTTATTTGTTGTATATAAAAATATGTTAATTTATATTAAATAGTAATAAAGAAAATTATGTCGGATTATTCGGGTATATAAGCGAGTAACTAGCTAATGTTATCAGGTAATTGTGCAGATTATAAATCCTAAACCCGTCCCAAATGTTTTGGGTTTCGGGTTTCGTTACCATCTCTAGAAATGAACCAGTAATGGGACATCCAATTCCATTGATCAACCACATTTTTTTCATTCTCACAATGAGTCATTCCAATGTTTTAAAAACCGGTATTTCACTCGTACCGGATTTGATTTAAAATGGTATAACCGGTTGAACCTGGATGTATCGGGAGGTTCAACCGGGTTGAATAGTTATCATGTAATTCAATATAAATACAACTTTAACTCAATAAACAACTCAAAAACACTTTAATAAACCTCAAACATTAATCAAACATCAAACATGAGCAATGATAAGTCAAACAGAAACTTAATCCATTACAAAAAGATGTAAATAAACCAACCTTGGATTTCTACAAAATTTATTTATTAGTGATTACTCATTTCAACCTTACCTGCTAGGTTAAAAGTCAATTTTAAAAAATACGGGCCACAAAAAATTATCAAAAATATCTTGGTTTAAAACTAGTATTTTTTTAAAAACCGGCGGTACGACGATCTAGCAAACCATCCCAAAATACCGGGCTCTAAATACTGGTTATCTTACCAAAATCCGATATAACTAGTTCAACCGGCTAGTTATACTTATTTTTAAGACACTAAGTCATTCCACTCCGTCCTTCAATCTTGCATGCTAAACGCTAACTAAGCTATACTTATTATAACTAACCACACAAGAAGGTGACTCGTAACAAAAAGTTAAATGGATAAGAAGCCAAGTAAAACAAGTGGCCAATAAATATACCGGTGGAATTTAGGCCCAGTGCGGTTGCCCACTCCACAAATGAGCCAACCCTACCCTACTTTCCCTCATTTTTATAACAGTTATTTTTTGTATATAGCAATAAGATAATTTATATTAGATAGTAGGGGTGCAAACGAGCCGAGCCGAGCCCGAGCTCGACTAGGCTCGAGCTCGGCTTGTTTAACTTACACAGAGCTCGAGCTCAAGCTCGGCTCGTTTCGAGCTCTATTTTCAAAGCTCGAGCTCGTGAGTTGATTCTCAAGCTCGAGCTCGAGCTCGGCTCGGGCTCGGCTCGTTTATTATTTATCAATTATTTTTTATACAATTTTTTAATTATTTTTATATTTTTTTTCTATTATAATTTTATGTATAAAAAATATATATTATTTAGTTATTTTTATTTATTTTTATAACATTATATATATTAATTAATTATTATTGAATATATTTTTTTAAAAATTATATAAATGACAGGCTCGTTTAGGCTCGCGAGCCGGCTCGAGCTCGATAAGTGAAGCTCGAGCTCGGGCTTAATTATTAAACGAGCTTACTTTTAGGCTCGAGCTTGGGCTCAGGCTCGATTAAGCTCGGCTCGATCGAGCTTTTTAACGAGCCGATCTCGAGTAGCTCGCGAGCAGCTCGGCTCGTTTGCACCCCTATTAGATAGTAATAAAGAAAATTATGTTGTGTTATTCGGGTATATAAGCGGGCAAACTAGCTAACGTTATTGGGTAATCGTACATCTATGTGACATTTGAGCCAAAACAAGGTACACCTCAGTATGTATTTACCGTTAAGCAAATAAACGCTTTTTGCGTAGCAAACCAACGATTAACCGAACGGGTCGGGTTATGACCCAGATATCCCGGGGGGGGGGGGGGGGCATCTATAAGTGATATACGTCTAATATAAGCTAAAATATTAGTAATATGGCCTTAGTTTGATAGCAAACAAGTTAAACGAAAACATGCTCGTTTAACTACCCGCTATAGATTTAAACGCGAAAGATAGTTACAAACCAAGCATTGTATCATCCGTTAAGCCGAAAAAGATTTACCAAACACTTAATTGAAATGTTTTAAGCGATCCGTGAAAATATTTTTGATTTTTACAAACATATAGTATGTTTTTATAAATTTACACAAAACTAGCCGAAAAACACTCGTTTTCGCACTGTTTGACGCACCCGATAAGTTTTTCGCGCTAAAAACCAAACCCGAACTAAATTTGGATTGGGCTTTCGCACTTGGGCCTGTAAAATCAGTTAATGGGCCAAAAATTAGCCCAATGGGGGGGAGCTATGGGCTTCTGGTCGCAATCAAGAACCCCTCCCCCAAGGGTTTCTTTTTTTTTTATAACCAAGGTGTTAGATATTTTTACACATCAAAACTTATGCAAACTGATCTCCATCAAATTCTCCAGCCAAACTCTCAAGAAACCCTAAAGTAAACATCTTAAATAAGCTACTTTTACACTTGTTTAACATTGATTAATACCAAATAAACATGGTTTGATTGCCAAAAATCATTCCTAGCCATGTAAAAATCCTAAAAATTGTTCATAAACATGTTTTGATCATACACATGGTAAGGAACCTGGTTTGATAGTTTTTTTGGCCATAAACACGGATTAAATGGTTGAAACGACATTTTTACGGTTCAAAAGTTCGTTTTTGTGCACTAGCCGAAACCCTAAGTTAAGGGATGTTATGTTGATGAAAAATTGCTTGGTTTGTGATATAGGACTTTTATCTAGCCTACATAGGAGCACAAGAGCTTGAAAAGTTGATTAGAAAGGCGGAAACGAACCAAAACCACTAAGGTAATGCCGAAACACTCGCTTACGGGCTGTTTAGGTTAAGGTTTTGATGTGCATATTATTAGGCCTTGAAATTTTTCAGGGAAATCAGGGACTATTTCATTGAGTCCCTGTTCAAATTTGGTAATTATTCGACCATCTGAGAATATTTGGCGAATTTATTACCGAATTGGGACGTTTAATGGGGAAAAATAGTTAAAATGCTTCAAAAATTATGAAATTTTTCTGGAAACTCAGATTTAATGTATTTTGATCACATATGAATTTTAGGATCATTTGAAGAAGTTTAAGGGTGTTTTGTGCATATGCATTCGTGTGAATTTTTATAGCCGAATTTGGGCCGAAAAGACTATTGCACGAGCTTTTTACGTTTTGGAATTGATACAGGTTGTCTTGGACATAATTTAAGTATTCAGGAATTTTTGTGGAATTTTTGGAAATTTTTTGGGAGAAACGGACGATTTTCAGGCGAAATATAGCTGATAAAACGAATTTTTATAAATTAATAAGTCAGTAAATAATTCCAAAAATATTTTAATAAAAATCTGCATATTTTAATTAATAAGTGGCTAAATTTTCATAATTTAATAATTAACGGTTAATTAATTATGCTAATTTAAAGATTAAACAAATTCAGTTTTTATAAAAACCGGCAAGTTCGCGACTAACGAACCTGCGGGAATGTCAAAACACCAAGAGCGATCAAAAATCATATTTTTGGAATAACTAAGTAAAAAACGAACCTTTCTATGAGAAACCTAAACAACCTGGATAGATTGTGCGTGTTTTTTTTTCAAATCAAACTGAATAAACGGAAACAGGCCCCGTAGCTAATCCGGGACCCCAATAAGTGATCTTTCTTTATAACTTAATCATTTTATTAACCAACACATTTACCCAAGCTTATTTCCCCATAACTGTTTTTTGAACGCGTAAACGAACAACTTGGCCCAGCTGGGAAAACGGGAATCTGAGCCAGGTTCGGTTTTAAGTACTAGACATTGAACAATATCACAATCTAAGTCTATTGCCACTTTCTAGGCGTTCCAACTATACCCAGATTAGTTCTACAGCCCAGTTTAGTATTGAGATTATAATAATATTAAAATATTAATATTATTATAATATTGATTATAGGAAACCGTGATTACAAGTTACACAAACCTCGAACCGACGTGCTACTGATTATCTTCTAAATAGTGAGTTTCATGATCCCACTTCTAAACTGTTTTACGAACTTTTGGGGTGAAAAGCATGTTTGATTACATATACATACCTGAAACATGTATTGATGTGAATTATCTAAGTGCTAACACACGAAAGTCCCCACTAACACAATGATTAACTTCGAGCCGGCGGCTTGTGAATAGTACTATTGGTTTAACAAACCAAAACGGAGCCGGCATGTGTTGCTGAGACTTTATCCCGTTTGCACATGACCATAATTATACAACACCCTATGTAGTGTTAGACATAGCTACTTGGGGCATATTGTGGGCGAATAGGGGGCCACAGTGGTTGATTGGGCGTGGGAAATGGATACACGCAACACAAATAGTCAATGCTTCACTGTAGCTTAGCATAATTACATCATTTACATACATACATATTTATATCATGATTACAAGTGTTAACTTGTGAATATTCATAACTGTTTTCTTGAAACTCGTGAAACTCACCAACTCCAGTAGTTGACCCGTTTTAAACTGCTTTTCAGGTGTACCCAAATAGGAATGATTTGGTGATCTATTACTTGCCCAAGGTGTGTGGTTGATGCTATGTGAATAGAAGCAAGGGTGCTAGTAGTAAGATCGTATAGTTAACGAAATAGTTTTGTTTGTATCACCTAGACTGTGAAACAATGATAGAACAATGAAATGTAATACAATGTAAATTAGTTTGTAATGTTTCTTTATAAATAATGTTGTTGATACCAAAGGTGTTTGTTATATTCCCGTTTTACGCTTCCGCATTGTGCTAGTCGGGGTGTGACAATTTACCTATTCTAATAAAGTAAAATAAATGGAGACATTTGTCATGCTTTGGTTAATTCTTACAATTTTTTTCCCTCCAAAACTAATATACCCTAATATATGTAATAAATAAATAATTATTCACTTTCCTTTTACACTATATTTATATAATATCTATATATTTTTATAAATACAAATATTAACATATTATTTTACTATATATTTCAAAATACTTGATGAATTCCAAAAATCAACAACAAATCATGTTTCTCAAATGAAAATTGTTTTGTGTTTTTTGTGGAAGTTAAATTTGATTTTATGGGTCAAAAGTTGGTAAATAGATTGTTTGGTACAAGTTAACTACATTTAGGTCAAATTTTGTTACGGGTCAAAAATGAAAATTTTGAGTATTTTTAAAAGTTTGAGAATGCAAAATAGATTTATCATCAAATTTGTTATGAGTTCAAAGTGTTAACTTTAAAATGTCAAAAGTATGAAAGTTAGAATTTTAAACATGATTTGGGTTTCAAGTTTATTTTTAAGGGCGTTTTTTTTAAGTAATCAAAAGGTTCGGGATTTGGCAAATTGACTATTTTCCCTCAACTATTAAAACTTAAGAAAATATTGCGAACACTTTCGACATGCCACCCCCATGCCTATCAATGCTTATAACTTTTATCAAATTTCAAAGATTTATGTCAACATTAATTTTTCCTCCAATGGTGATCAGAACGTTGTATGGGAAGCATATAATGCAAAACTATGCTCAAATGAAACAAAATATTCACAAAATTGAATGGGTTAACATGTTATTTTTTATGTTGTCATTATGACAAAGTCGAGAAGCCATCTGAAACTTATCAAAATCTTTTTTATGGTGTAGCTCAGAAAAACATAGTTCTTGAAGAACATCCATTGTTACAATTTAATATCCTACTTCTTTTAATGGGTGGTAAATTGATAAATATATCAATAAAGGTAACGCCTCTTTTGTATTTAGGCTGAGTGGTTAGAACTACTATCGTATGAGAAGTCTTATTATCGAAATTGGTTCATAACCAAATTTTTTCAATTATACATATATGACACCAAGAATGAATTTTTCAATAGAAAAAAGCATTCTTGGCTACAATTTTGCACGGACATTTTTTTATTAAGTTCATTTAAAAAAACCATTTTGTGATATAAATAAAATCAATTTATGTACACATTGTATAAATACAAACATAGATGTAATACATTTTTTTTTTCATATACGTCATGTAATTATTTGTTTTACTTAAAATTTTATAATTTGAATTATCCGTGTGTAACACGGGCTCTAAAACTGGTATTATATATTCCATATCCATCCCAAACCCGCGAAAATTTTCAAAAGTAATCCCAAACCCGTCTCATACCATGATGGGATGATTATTACCCGTGCCAAATGTTTTGGGTTTCGGGTTTCGTTACCGTCTCTAGGAATGAACTAGGTAATGGATCATTCCATTTCATTGATCAACCACATTTTTTCGCTCTCGCAGTGATTCATTCAACTATGTCCTCCATTCTTACATACTAAACGTGACCTAATATTGTTGAACGAACATATACTCGACGCCTCTTAAACTAGTATCTTATCCAACAATGTTTTAAAATCCGGTTTGTACCGACCGTTGTTGAACCGGTTATACCGGATTTCGGTAAGACAATCGGTATTTAGAGCCTGGTATTTTTAGGCGGTTTGATAGAACATCGAACTGCCGGTTTTTAAAAAAATGCCGGTTTAAACCGGCAAACCGGTTTTAATACAAAGAGTTTTTTGATATTTTTTTGCGGCCTGTATTTTAAAAAAATGACTTTTAATCTAGCGAATAAAATCAAATCGAGTAAACACATAAACAAGGATTCGTTAATTGACCAATATTGCATCCTACAAATCCAATGTTGACTTCTTTACATCTTCTGTAATTGATTAATTTCATATACAAAATACATTCATCTTATTTGACTTGATCATTGTTCAAGTGTGATGTTTGGTTCATGTATAATGTTTATTAATATACTTTAGGGTTACTTTTTGAGTCGGAGTTGTGTTTATATAGTATTACAGGGTAAACTATTCAACCTGCTTCAGTGATGGATTTAGGAATTTTTTCAGGTGGTGCACTATTTTTATATGTTTCACTTTCATAGAGTCGGGTATAAAAAATTCCGGGTCGATTCGATAGTTCGGGCAAAGTTCATTATAAACTAACAAATTAAAAACCAACAAACTAACAAATTAAAACTAACAAAAACTACCAAGCTAACAAATCGAAACTAAAATTTAACAAACAACTTTAACACTTAACGACATCAAGAACAATTAAATATTTAACAAATGAATCTGAACTTACCTTTACAATGGGAAGATTATAGGAAGAATAGCAAGGGTGAGTATGATGAATGAATAAAGACAGCCACTGTGTAAGTGTGCGTTTAATAAAACCCTAAATTGATATAAGGCTGACTTAAAAAAAAGGATTTAAAAATTCGCTTGCTACAAGGAATCGAACTCGTGACCTTCCGTTTACAAAACCAACAACTTACTAGCTAGTCCAACCTTGTAGTATAAATAGAATGGTTTTTTCCTAATTTATAAAATGGTTCCTCTAGTATTTTTTATATATAGATACACTATTATTTTCAAACTCGGGTGGTTCCGAGGAACCGCACATTTGAACCATAGATCCGCCCATGACCTAATTAAACCCGCGGTACATCTCGGTTCACCCGGTTATACGAAGTATCCACACGAGAAGGTGACTCGTAACAAAAAGTTAAACGGATAAGAAGACGCCAAGTAAAACAAGTGGAAAATAACACGACAAACTCCTTCTCCATGTACGGATGCTTCCTACCTTCATCCCAGAACCTTCAAACCCTAACTCACTTCCTGTATAAATCCACACTCAATTTCCACTCAATCTTCAAATTCACACTCAATTCATCATCATCAATGGCTTCCGTTAACGAATCATCAACTCTAGACCTCATCCGTCAACACTTACTCATCGACGACCACTCCTTCCTTCAAACCTATCCTCTAAACCCTAACAATACACCTTCAAGTTCCGGCGAGTCCGTACAGAGTAACCGTACGAGCTTAATCGACCGAAAACCGTCGATTAACATCTCAATTCCGGCGAAATTGACTCCGGCGACGGTGAAAGTGGAGGCGGAGGTTGAACAGAGGCATTACAGAGGAGTACGGCAACGGCCGTGGGGAAAGTTCGCGGCGGAGATACGAGATCCGAATAAGAAAGGAACTAGGGTTTGGTTAGGTACGTTTGACACGGCGGTGCAGGCGGCACGTGCGTACGACCGTGCGGCGTTTAAGCTTCGTGGTAATAAGGCGATTTTAAACTTTCCGTTGGAGGTTGGGAGTACGGCGGCGGTGACGGCGGTGAAGAGTGGCGGTAGGAAGAGAGTCGCCGGAGAGATTGAACTGGTTAATAATAATAATAATAATAAAAACCGGAAGGAAATGAAAGTTGAACCGGAAACGGAAGAGTGTGTGACGGAAAGTGGTGTGGTGCCGTTAACGCCGTCAAGTTGGACGGCGGTTTGGGATTTTGGTGGCGACGGTAACGGGAAGGGGATATTCGAAGTGCCGCCATTATCTCCTTATATCGTGATATAAAGTTTTCGTCGGCGAACACAAAAAGAAAGTTGTCGTTCTAAAACAGAGTAAGTTACTGAGTTTGGAAAAGTCACGTGCGGGCCACGTGTATATATATTTAGTATAGAAAAATAGAAATTGGGAGTAGTTTAATAGTATTCATTTTATTTGTTGATTTTTTAATATGGTTTTGATGTTTATTTCATTCATTTGTTTAGTGTTTAGTATATTGATGTAAAATCTTTAATATGATGAATGGTAGTACTTTATGATAAATTTGTTAGTGGTTTTCAAGCTTTTCAAAATATGAGATAATGTTGTGACACCTAAAAGTACATGTGTGTACATGCTTTTTAGTTTCTACAAGTAGATATTTTAGTTTCTAACAAGTATTTCTGCCGCGCGTTATGAAAAAATAAAACATGTTTGTTCTTGAAAATTGTTAAGTATTTTTTAAATGAAGATGATAAAAATTTTCAAGTATTTCTACCCGTGCGTTGTGAAAAAATAGAACATGTTCGTTCCTGAAAATTGTTAAATATTTTTTAAATGAAGATAAAAATTTTCGGCCTTGTGATAAGATTTTTTTTATTAAGTTTAAAAATAATATATTTTTAAATGAGCTTTAGAGTGGTGCAACTTTTTTTATATATAAAAATAGGTTTAAATGGATTGAGTAATTGGTTTTAAACATTAAGAATATATATTTTTATTTTCAATAAAACCGAGGTGATTGGCAGAAAGTTCAAAGCTGACAGTGTGTTAAAAAGCTACCGCGCGTTACAACAGAGACGTAACGAGAGTCTGTATCAATTCGGTTCATTATGGCAAAGTTGAAAATGCTGAAGTTTTTTAAAATTATGGCAAAAATTGAAAGTCTAAAAGTTTTATCGTAAACGTTTAAAATTTTTGTGGTCAACATGTATTATATATATATTACAATTTTGGGAGTTTTGAGGCTTCTAAAATTGTACCTCTTGTTTTAGGGGTTGTACATATTGTTTAATGTTTACGTCTGAATTTAACGAGTTAACACGATGCAATGCATCCGTGTGGTTGAACATTTTTGTCTATTTTCCCTGTTTAACGTACGGCCCCATCCCAATGTGTAGATGTTAAGTTGACTTAGTTATTTTTTTCTATATTTTATGTTTCGGTCTAATTTCTATATATGTGCTAACATGATGCAATGAGCGTGTGTGGTTCAACGTTTGCACGTCTACTTTTTGTTCAGTTTTCTTAATGTTGGTTACTGGCTACAGGAGACTAGGAGAGGGGATAACAAATGAAGGCAGCGGTGATAACTTCATGCTTTCGAGTGGAGTGGATAAGTTAATACACAGTTTTACACCTCCGCCGCAACACGATGGTTTATTGATACTAGTGCTATTATAAATTAGACAAAGCTTCTAGCCAGAACCAAGAGACCAACAAAAACAATATTAGTGATTCATTCGAGTCATGATTCACTGAGTTGTGAAAATTAAAGCAACACTAGTGTGACTATGCTACGGACGATAACTTTGCACCGTTAACCCATAAGAAGCCGCGCAACTTGATTTCTTCGATTAGCTTGAAAGTTTTAGTATTTCAGTCGTTGAATTTTATTTTTTTCCAGGTCTACCAAACACACTAACACATAGTTGTAAAGATCGCTTGCATTACTTTCCAACTAGTTTTAAATAATGTCATTTTGTAAGACAACTCGTCAACATACTCCAGTAACTCTCGAACCAAACACGTGTTGAAATCGACAATTTGCAAGACATTTGAATCCAGACCAATTATGCAACATTGCTAGGATACATAATCATTTAAAACAAGTCGACTCGAGTTAATACAAACCAAGTGACTAGCTTGGCTTGTAATGTTACTAACTCGAGTTCAAGTACTTAACACATACAAAATTATATTATTTTTGTTTAGCGGCAGCGGAGCCGACACTAAGCGACGGCCGGAGTAGTTGTAGATGGCCGCATGGGTTGTATTTTAAGCAAATCCAGTTAACACACGAATGGACAAGATGATAATGACATGGGGTCATATCATTATAATATTGCATAAGAAAGATTAAGTATTACACTATATATAACTTTATTTAGATATTATACATGTCGCTACCAAATATGGATTGTGAAACACCTTAATCATATTTTATTGATTGATTAATTATTTTATTCTCAGAATAGCATGTCGGCTCGTATCTAAAATATTTATTTATTTATTTTTTAAATATTTTTGTAAGGGTAAAGGATTTAAGATGGCTAAGGTGGTGCTCCATCCCGCTTATGTTTTCTTTTCCGTTGAGGCTTCAACTTGAAAGCGTCATCGTGCTTCTCATCCCACCTTCTTCATCAATAAAGACATGAAGGTGGGACGAGAAACGACTCTTTCAATTTAAAGCTACAACATGCATGCGGGATGGAGAAGCAAAGGGAACAGGAACACCATCCGATGAGTGGAACACATTCCATCCTAAAAATGTATATCTTATACTTGTCATAAATAAGGTCATCTTTGGTGTTTTAGAGGTAAAATGTCTGTAGTTTGCGAACCATATCTGCAGACATTTGTAGAAGAAGAGGTGGGTCAAACATCTGTACTTTGTAAGAAGAAGACTGTTTTTTTTAACGTTTTTAGATTGCTAAAATAAACTGGTGGTGCTGTACAAGTTGTGGTTGTGGGTGGTGGTGGTGGTGGATGGTGATAGTGGTAGTGGTGGGTGGTGGTTTGGGATATTGGTGGTGACGATAATGTGAAGGGGATATTCGAAGTGCCGCCGTTATTGCCTTATATCCTGATATAATGTTTTCGTCTTTTTGTCGGTGAACACAAAAAGAAAGTTGTCGTTCTAAAACAAACTAAGTTAACGAGTTTGGAAAAGTCATGTTCTGGCCACGTGTATATATTTAGTATAGAAAATTAGAAATTGGGAGTAGTTTGATAATATTAATTTTATTTGTTGATTTTTTAATATGGTTTTGATGTTTATTTCATTCGTTTGTTTAGTGTTTAGTATATTAATGTAAAATCTTAAATATGATGAATGGTAGTACTCTATGATAAATTTTTTAATGGCTTTCAAGCTTTTCAAAATATGAGATAATATAAGTGTATTTGTGACACCTAAAAGTACATGCGTAAGTGTGTTCGGTGAAGAGGCTGTTAAAGTAAAATAAGGATTTCAACAACGGTTATATATTGAAATGGAGCAAATGGGTTCCGACGAAATGTCAAATTTATGTTTGGAGAGCAGAAATGAATAGAATTCCAACAAAGGATGCTCTTGTTAAATGGAGCATTGCGGTGGAGGATTGCCGGTGTGCTTTATGTGATTCAGGTTACAAGACGGTGGACCATATCACCACCGGGTGTTTGATATCAGCGGTGGTGTGGGAACATATTAGTTGATGGTGCAAAGTTCCTCCCATCTTTGGTTTTACGGTAAGAGATGTGTTAGATCTTTATAAGTTTGTCGATCTTGGAGAAGTTGAAAAGGAGGCGTTTCACGGGATCACGATTATTGCGGGTTGGAGTATTTGGAAGGCGAGAAACAAGAAGATCTTTGAAGGTAAAATGGAAGATTTAATTGGAGATGAAAATGGAAGATTTAATTGGAGATATTAAATCGCTCGGATTTCTCTGGTACAAATATAGATCAAAAAATAGGAATATAGATTGGTCAAGGTGGTGTAAGTTTTCTATCATGTAGTTCTTTTCTTTGTAATGTTGGTGGCGTCTCTACGTTTGTGGAGGATGCTTTTTGTTGCTCTTTGTTGTTTATAAAAGTCACAGTTCGGAAAAAAAAACAAGTATTTCTACCTTGCGTTGTGAAGTTAAATGAATTGCATGTTCTATCATGTCCGTCTCTGAGAATTGCTAAATATTTTTTGATCAAAGATGATAAAAGATTTTGGCCTTAAGCGATAAGATTTTTTTTATAGAGTTAAAAAATTAATTTTTTAAATGAGATTTAGAGTTGTGCAACTTTTTTATATATAAAAACTAGGTTAGGTACCCGTGTGGAACACGGGTTAAAATAAATATATATTAAATAAAACACAATGTGAAATACAAAAATTATGTTGAACATATATAAAGATATAATATATGATAGACTAATAACACATTACATAATATGAAAATTAATAGTTGTTGAAAATACACAAATCTCTTTAAGTGTTTTTTTTATATACAATATTTGTTATTTTAATTGTAACTTTACCCTTTATATCATAAATTAGTAGTTCAACTTTATTTATGCTTTTAACTCTAGATAACGTAACACATAACTGACTATAAGTTAAAACAGATTATCTAAAAAACAAACCAACCAGTGGACCGAAACTCATTCTAATCATAGATTGTTTTGACTTGAACCATGTTTGATCCTTTAATCCGTTAAAGAAACCCGCTCGTTTAAATTAACATAAATACTGAGAATACATAAATAATGAAATTATCTTTTAAGGATTTTAATGAAGTAACTTGTAATTTAGTAAATAATCATATACATTTAATAAGTTAAAGTTTATTGAAATTTTTAATTTTTCAATTAAGTTGTCTCTTCATCCAATAATATCATTTATTAAACATTAATATTTATTAACTAATATAATATATTCAAAACCTTAATTTTTGCAATAATTATTCAAAATCAATTTATTAAAGCTTATTATCAATAACTAATACAATATATTTATGTAAAACAAATTAATATATTTATGTTGTTATTAAATTTTTTAAATTAGCAAATAATTATTAAAAATAGAAAATGATATATTAAAAAGAAAAAATGAAATATAAAACTATTACTAAGAAACAAATGTATTTAATATGAGAAAGAGGAGGGAAACTTTTGTAAGAACCACCCTAATGTGATAACATGTGGCATTCAAAAACCTTTGTTTATTATATAGTATACTAGGTTATTGACCCGTGTACGACACGGGTTGAAAAAAATATTTTTAAACATATTATTAAATATAATCTATGAAATTTAAAAATCAAATAAGTATGTAAAGCAAAAACATTTATTTTAGGAAATGGTATTATAAGTTAAATGCTATTTATTTTTTAGTTTTATTTTTTTCGTTCAAGCAAAATGTACATGTCTTATGCGGTTCTCAACATACTGTTGGTTCTGAAAAGAATGAGCATCTATATATGTGTGATAAATCAGTTTTGTTTGGTTAAATCGGCTAGTTCGGTTATAGCTGGCTGGTCACTTAAATTAGGCCGGTCGACCAAGTTGGTTTTGTGGATATATGTGCGTAACTGAAGCAGAACCAAAATAATGAAAAATACTGCTTGGCTAAAAATATGAGGCTGAATAATTGTTTTAAGTCGGTTTGTTTGGTTATGATTTTGTTGATTTTTGGTTGTGATTCAGTTACTAGTGTCTATGCTCATTAGCTCGTCCCTGACGTGTTGTGAATATGAATTTGCTGAAGTGCATGGATATATCTCTTCATATGTTATATTATTGTATAAAGTTAAGATTGCATATTTTTTGATGCCATCTTTAACTTCGAGATGTATTTTTGGGTATAATGTTAATAGTTTATACTTTATAATGAATATATTTGGCCACATATGCAGGTTAAATCAGGATCTGAGGTTTGGTAGAGAGAATACCTATATATTACTTGTAAGTAATCTAATTCATGCTTTGGCTCAAAGTTTGACAAATGAAGTATTGATATTAAGTTGTAACTTGCCTTGTTTTTCAGGATTTTATACGAAAAATGTTGATGGGAAAACATATAAATAACTACACTAGAGAGATTGATGAGAAAAAAATGAAGCACTTTAATTTGGATAATCTTCATATTTGTCATTTTAGTTTAGTTGGAGAATTCTTGTTTCTGGATAAAAATTGTTGTGTTTGGTTAGTTAAATGTTTATTGTTTTATTGTTTTCTCCTTGTATTAGTTTAACAATTTACTATGTACAACTATTAGTGACTGAAAAAAATTGTTGTCAGAGGCTGACTTTCAGAATTTAACAAACGTATTTGAGACTAAAATGGCATGCGATTTACGATTAATATTCAGTCCCTAAATGAAGAATATTTATATGAAATCAAGAATATAACGAAACGTTTTAGGGACAATATAGTTATGTTTAGAGAACTGGTTTTCAGTCCCATAATTTACACAGTAGGAATTAAACTGAAATGACATAGTACCATGATACAAATTAAGGTTTGAATATTTATGTATCAGAGACGGACCGTTAGTCTTTGTTGGTGTCATGCAATAGAGACTGATTTTTAGTCACTAAAACCACTCTGTAAGACTAGATATTCGTTACTGACCGGGGACTAACATATCAGTCCTCAATAATCATTAGATATTGATTGAGAAGTACCATAGACTGTTTTTTCAGTCTTAGATACCAATCTTTTTTGTCGTGATTATGTCTTTGCCAATGTTTTTAGACTCGGCCTGGAATTCGACCCGGACGTCTTACCGTGTCAAAGGTCGCACTGACCCGGAAGGGCGGATCGGTGTGTGTAGGGGTGTTCTTTGGGTTTCGGGTTTTTCGAGTCGGGTTCTTCGGGTTTCAAAGTTTAATCTTAACCCAAAACCCAACCCAGATCTCTCACAGGTTTTTTGGGTTCGGGTAATTTGGATTCGGGTTGGGTTAATTGGGTATCCTAAAAAATGAAACAAAAGACAAAAAAAAAATTTTAAAAACTTCAATGCTAAAATCAAAAAACATATTCTTCTTTGTTCGTAACGCAAATAATCAAATAATAAACCAACATAACTTAATAAAGTCATAAAATAATTCAAATGAAGAGTAAAACAAAGTAACTAACTCGAACCATAATCGTCTTCAATTAGACGTGATTTTGTTGTTAGATTACGTTTGCTATTAGTTATAAACTGAAAACATAAATTAACAATAAACAATTGACCCATAATAGTTGGAATGACAACAGTCGATTAGCCTCAGATTCTGATAACTTTAATGACTAATACTAAGCCTATTATACCTAAAAATATATTTAATTTCAAACTAAAACATTATTTGGGTTGACCCGAAACTTATAAATCAAACCCGAGAACCAACCCGAATTACTTCGGTTCGGGTTCAAGTTAGTCTTTTCTCGGGTTTGGTTTTTTCGAGTCGGGTTAGTTCAGGTTTTTCGGGTTGGGTTTTGGGTAAAAGTGACAACCCTAGGTGTATGACCTGGATGACGTCATAAACGATAAATATATATATGCATTTATGCATAAACTTATTAATTTATGGACTAATGTAAATTATTGAGGTTTGAGTGTTTTAAAATGAGCAGATATATTGTTTTTCATTTAACCCTAGCCGGTTCACATCTCTTCTTCCCCCCGTTCAACCAGAGAGCAAACTCGATACGCAATTTTGGTTCTAATTAAGGTAAGAAGTCGCCGATCTGGTCCAGTTTTGAGCCAATTATAACCTTGTATGTATGTATGTATGTGTTTTCAGTTTCGAGTTATGGAGGAAGATGAAGGAAATAATAATAATAATAATAATAATAATGGAGGTTTTGTGAAAGTAATGAGCGATGAACAAATGGAGGTTCTCCGGAAACAAATTGCTATTTATGCTACTATTTGTCAACAGCTCGTTGATTTGCATAAATCATTAACTTCTCATCATGATCTTGCAGGTTATAATTGTGAATATTTTAGTTAAATTATTATTATTATTATTATTATTATTATTATTATTATTATTATTATTATTATTATTATTATAGGTTTTGATTGAATTTTGCTAATTAAAACGAATAATGTAAGAGGATTGTTATAGATTGCTATTTTGTATCTCGGTTCTTTGTTATCTTAGATAGCGAATTCAGTGTCTTTTGTTGCTAAGTGTGCAGGCGGCGTTTGGCAACTCTAAACAATGAATTCGCACGAAGAATTCATGATGCCGAGACAACCTGTTTTTGTTTCTAATCTAATTACATGATTACTGTCTTCTAGAATGGTTAATCACTTGTTTTTGTCGACTAAAACTTTTATGCATTTTTAATCAATTGATGTAATAGTTAGTTAGCAGAATTTAGGGGATTTTAACGTCGGTCATGCTAACTTTTCTTTACAAAACGACCAAACTTATTAACTTACAAGATCGCCCTAAACGAAAACTTAATACAAAATCTTGATTATTATTTTCTTGCAGGAGTTAGACTCGGAAACATATACAATGACCCGTTGGTGGTATCTGGCGGCCACAAATTCTCCGGCCGCCAAAGGTGGACCCCAACACCCGTTCAACTTCAAATTCTCGAGCGTCTTTTCGTGCAAGGAAACGGCACACCAAGCAAACAAAAGATAAAAGAAATAACATCCGAATTATCACATCACGGCCAGATTTCTGAGACAAATGTTTATAACTGGTTCCAAAACAGGCGGGCCAGGTCCAAGAGGAAGCAACAAGTATCTGCACCTAATAATAATAATAATGGTGAGTCTGAAGTTGAAACCGAAGTTGAGTCACCAAAACCGCAACAGAACTCAGTATCAACGGCTGATGATAACATGTGTTTTCAGACTCCGAATATGTGTTTGGTGGATCAACGTGCCAAGAAAGTCGAGCCCGTTGTCCTGTCTGAGGCTATCTTGAAGCCTGCGGGAAATGTGGGCCAGATGTCGTATTATGGAAGTATGTTGTCGAATCCAAGTAAGTGTGAAATCAGAAAATGTGTTTAGTGAAGTGTTTCATTGAAAACAGATCGGGTCTGGCCTGCCTTGGCTTGCTGTTTATTTATTAATTAATTTATATATATTAATATTTGTTTTTATATATATTCTAGTTATAGGAGTCATTACTATATAAAAATATATATTATATATTTAATAAAAATAATAGACTCCTTTAGGCTTGCGAGCCAGCTTGAGCACGCTAAATGAATCTTGGGCTAGGCTCGGTTATTACCTATTAATATATATTAAATAAAAATAATAGGCTTGTGTAGGCTCGCTAGCCAGCTTGAGCTCGTTAAGTGAAACTCGGGCTCGGCTTGTCTACTATTTATTATTTATTAATTAATTTATATACATTTATAACTATTTTTATATATGCTAACTATATTTTTTATATAATATAATATATATTGCTTAGTTATTTCTATTGAATATTTATTATTTTGTCAATATAAATTTAGATACAAAATAAACTTACTTGTATACAAATAGTCTCATGAGCCATGTTGAGCTCAATAAGTGAAGCTCGGACTCGTTTAAGCTCGACTCGATTCAAGCTTTTAACGATCCGAACTCGAGTTGCTCACGAGCAGCTTGGCTTGTTTACACCACTAGTTATCAATATTTGGAATGTACAATATTCATAGCATCTGGTACAACCTTTAATAATGCAGGAATGGACCGTATAATTGGGAAGATGGAAGTTCCAGGGAGCTACCAATCATATATGCAAGGTGATGAATACAACATCACAGGCTAAAGGTTCTTCCTTGACATGCAAGTATAGACGCAGAAGTTTATGAATCTTTGGTGATCGTTTCTTGTACTTCACTCTTCGTGTTCTGCGGATGATATATACATAGTATGTGTTTCATGTTTAGTACGATGTTCGATAAAAAACAATCTGTTAACGGTTTTTCCAACTGTTATTATATAGTTGTGTCTTTGGATTTGGGTTGACTGTGGTTGTTTTGGACTGAGAAGTTCTGGCGCCAAGTCCAACCGGGGCTATCGGTACCATTGTTGGCTACTGTAACAAGTTGATACACACACACACTAGCCTATATACCCGTGTGACACACGTGTTGAAAAAAACCATTTCTAAAATATTAAAATCTTGGTTATGTATACCAAAATGATTTTAAATGCAAACTAGTTATTAGACCCGCGGCGGGGTTGTTAATGCAACGCAGGGCCTTAAATCTTATTCGAGGTGTTGTGGATGTAGTCACTTGAGTATAAGGTGACATTGTAAAGGCTGCCTAGAAGACTGACTATTAAGATTGTATTTGATACACATTTGTCTTTTAGTAATCTTTATGTATGTTGGTTATGGATTGCTTTGCGGGAAATGCCGGTACCGATCTTATGATAACTCTTAAAATTATATAAATACATGTATATTTCTCATTCTACTTTCAAAAAATATACTAACAGATTTTATAAAGGAAGTCAACTGACAACATGCACAAAGACAAAAGGAATAATATCCTGTTGCCAAAGAAATTATATCATAACGCAGTAGTGTGCTACAAGCATAGATAATATGGCTATTGTGTAAGTAAGCCTAATTTGAATGTTAAAAATTGGCTGAATACACTGTTGGGCCTCTCTACTCCACACTATACCAAAAAAAGAATAAAAAAAAATCATACTATATTAATGTGTTAAAAGTCAATTTCATAAGGTCTGAAAATCAAGTATAGTGGATCCTTTTTGCATTAAGTTTCCGTAGTTAAGAAACTGAAATTAAAACTTACAATTTGCTAATTTAAGCTATATTAGTAGCTGTAATAAAACGTGCCATGTTTAGAGGCTTACAAAAGGTTGGGACCTTAAACTAACGACGTTAGGATTTTGTTAGTCTCGAACCGTTAGGAACAAATACGCTTAAAGTTGGGACCATCAGTAGCTAATTTGTTAGTTGGGACCGGTAGTGACCAAAAGATGATAGTTGGAATTAATAAAACCAATATACCTTTAAATAATGTCATTTTGTAAGACAACTCGTCAACTCCAGTAGCCAGAACCAAACATATGTTGAATCGACAATTTGCACGAGAGACATATTTGAATCCAGATCAATTATGCAACATTACTAGGATACATAATCATTTAAAACAAGTCAACTCGAGTTAATGCAAACCAAGTGACTAGCTTGGCTTGTAATGTTACTAACTCGAGTTCAAGTACTTAACACATACAAACTTATATTAATTATTTTTGTTTAGCGGCGGCGGCAGAGCCGACACTAAGCGACTGCCGGAGTAGTTGTAGATAGCCACATGGGTTGTATTTTTATCAAATCCAGTTAACACACGAATGGACAACGATGATAATGACATATTGACATGGGGTCATATCATAATAATATTGTATAAGAAAGATCAAGTATTACACTATAATTATTAATTTTATTTAAATATTTATACATGTCGCTACCAAATATGGATTGTGAAACACCGTAATAATTTTTTATTGATTGATTAATTATTATGCTCAGAAAAGCATGTCGATTCGTACTCTGAATTTATAATAATAACAATAATAATAATAATAATAGTCCCTGAATTTATAATAATAATAATAATAATAAAAAAAGGAAAAGTCCCAAAATAAGTATTTATGAAAATATAGTTTTACGTACCATTTGCAAAAAATCCCTGAAATAGGTATTATAAACAAGTCGTGACGAGTAGTTTGTAGAACCAATTAAAACTTGTCACGTGTTCTTAAACTAACCGTAAAAGTTTCATGTCTTGTAATTAACGCCCACGAGTAATTCATAAGTCCTTTATTCGCGACGACTAGTTTACCTGGTTTACGTTCCCTACATGAGTAGTTTATTAATAGTTAACTCGTCGCGACTAGTTTAACCTTATAATCTAGTCGTCGCGACTAAATACACCTCTCACGTGCAATTAAACCCGACCCAACTAACCCCGTTAAGTCTGATCGTTAAACCTATTAGCGTCCCTCTCATGTGAGGGCAATTTTGTCCTTTTTTGTTCCCAAATACACCTCAGCCCCTCACGTGAGGGGCTTGCGGATTAGGGTTGGGGTTTATTTGGGAACAAAAAAGAACAAAACTGTCCCTCACGTGAGAGGCACGCTGATGAGTTTAACAACCAGACTTAATGGGGTTAGTGGATTGGGTTTAATTGCAAGTGAAATAAAACCACATGAACAAAAATAACAGATTTGAAACTATTGGAATAAAACCATAGATAAAAATCATAGGGACGAAAACTGCATTCACTCTATTTTAACATGTCATATAAATCCTCTAATAGTCTCCTCACCCACGCCCCTTCACAAAGAAGGGGGGCAATGTTTCACACCCTTGTGGGCCAACGCCACAACATATTCATAACGCCACTCACACCATAACATATGGCCTTATCACCGATACCTAAATTACCCCGCCCTTGGAGGGAACTATCTAGAAAAACAAGTTCCCATTAATATTCAAAGGAACGCCCCCACCTTTATCCACTTGGTGTGTACCATAAACCATGTGTTGTCGACCAAAGCCAGCATCTTGGAAAAAGAGACAACAAAAGTTCAAAACCATGACTTGTATTGGTTTTCAGAGTTTGGCCCACCCGCTTCTAAATTCATATACTACTTGTGTAAACTAGCCTTGTTCGTTTTCAATGTAAATACGTCGAGCGGGTAGTTATTCGAGAACGGCTTGCTTAAAAAATCAAACTTAAACAAGCTTTAGCCTGAGTTTCGTAAAATTATTCTTTACTAGGTTTGTGAATTTAAAACAACATTTTTTGTATTATTATTATTATTATTATTATTATTATTAACAGATAAATGTCATACTCTACAGGGATTGAACTCTTGGCCTCCTATTTTAACCATCAACTATTATTTTTTTTAATATAAATATATAATCACATAATAAATTTTCTTACATATTAATAAAATATTGAATTACTACAGATAATGTATCGTATATGGAAATCTCTCGTTTGTGGCTTAGTTGTAGGAGTTTTGGGTTCTTCAGTGAGTTCGATCCCCACGCGTGTCACTTTGGATGAATTATAACAATGAATGATTTGAGTTAGACATTACGAGGTTATCAGTTCAAATCCCTAGTCCACCTGGGTTTTCGTTTCACCGTGTTTTACGTCAGAGAGTTCTGCTCTTGTGGTGGCATAACGGTTATTAAGTGGCAATCAGCGGTATCGTTTCATGAGGGAACGTTCAAGCCAAACTTCTGATACAAATATTAACTGTATTAAAATAAATATATAATTTTTAAGTCATAATTCTAATTTTCAAATGACTTTTCAATAAATAAGTTGCATTTGCATGCTTGTAGCCTAACATGAAACAAACAATTTATTTTGAAGGCCCAATAGTATATATGGGCAAAGTTGGGCTAAGTAGTTAACTATAATATAGCCCACATATATTTTAGCCTGTCCTACAAGTTCTTTATTAGGATATACTTTTATTTGTTAGAACTGTCAAAAGATACAAAAACAAATAAACAAATATAGGCCATTCTTTTGATAACACCCCCCCCCCCCCTCATTGGGCTTTACTTTTATTTCATATAATAAACAAGTCGTACCGAGCCGAGTCGAGTTTGAGGTCGTATAAACTCGAGCTTGGCTCTTTCAAGCTTATTTTAATGTTCGAGCTTGACTTATGAGTAGCTTTTCAAACTTGTGTTTAATCTAAACTTGACTTGTTTGTGTTTATTTCATTATTTTATTTATTTAAATTTATATCCATTTTCTTATATTTATAATTTTCATATATAACATAATATACATGTGATGAATCACAAGGGAAGATAGAATTACCATATGATACATGTATGTTTTATATAGTTTTAACTATTTTCAAACTCGAGCTCAGCCTCTAAGCCTGTAAACTTAGCTCTAGCTCAAGCCTTGTGAGCATTTCAGCACTAAGCACTAAACTCATCCGAGTGTCTCTTATCATAAGCATATTAATGCACTTGTATAATTGTATCGAATGTAATATGAGTTACTCCGTCATTATAAAAAAAGTTAGTAGGGAAGCAAGCATAGTCTTGGGTCATGTCTGTAGCCAGTTTAATTAAACATGTTGACCCGCTAACATGTTTGTAGCCCACTCATCCCATTGTTTACATCTAACTAGCCCATTTAGCATCTTTATAACTTGATTACTTTCTATCAACCTATTTAACTCGTTTGAATAAATAGGTACATATGTCGTGTTCTGGATACATAATTTTAAGTTTGTACGGGTTAGAGTTATATTTCACATAACAGAGTCTGACCAAAATAGGATAGGCCAAAACAGGCCGATTTAAAATGAAATAATGACCGAAATCATCAAAATCATAATAGGAAACTTAAAAAAAATCCATTTGGCTTCTGAAAAGTGCTACAATATATATTTAAGAATTCTTGTTTTGAACTAAATACCTAATTTTAAGAATTCTAATTTTTAACTTTTAATTAAAAAATTACCGAAAATAAAAATATTTTTAAGGATGGAATAAGATGACTTCTAAAGATAAGTTATAATTTGAAAATATTCATATAATAAGTTGTAATTTAAAAAATAAAGGAGACTTCAAGTCCAATAAGCATACGCGTGCAAATATTTTAGTAACATAAATACACGTCTAAAGGAATAATTCCTTGCTTAACAAGCAATTAATCTCTTAATTATATAAACTATTCAAACTTTGTACATACTTACATAATTAACTTCAAACTTCTAATTCATCATTTTCTTTGTAATCACTTAATTTTGTTACATAATTCATCCTAATGGATCTCTTCAAAACATTTACATTATTATGCATAATCCCACTAGCTTTCTGCGAAAGGCCCTTGATGATCGAGCTTCCCGAAAACTTGGAACCACGAAGCGATGTTCGGGTAAGGTGTTCGAGTTGGAGAGTTGCGGTTGAGGAGAACAAGTTAAGTCCATTTAAGACGGTTCCAACGGAATGCGCTGATTATGTTAAGGAGTACATGTCGGGTCGCGATTATGAGATTGACCTTGAAATCGTGTCGAATGAAGCCGAGGAGTTTGCAAAGAGTGTTGAGTTGAAAGGTGATGGAATGGATGCTTGGGTATTTGATGTTGATGAAACTTTGCTTTCGAATTTGGGTTATTACTCTCAACATGGCTACGGGTATGGTTTCTGTTTATGTATGACTTTTTCAAAAGGAGTTTTTAAAAAAACGTTTGTATTAGCTTTTATGGAGAAATTCGACTTTTAGGGTTATAATTTTGTTTGTATGATGATGTGGGGCCCGGTAACATAGCTAAGCGGGTCTTGCTTGGGTTAACATGCTTAACTAGTTTAATTAAACAAGTTGATCTGATAACATGTTTTGTAACCCATTCAACCCATTGTTTACAAATAACCCACCCGATTTGCATTAGGGGTGCAGACGAGCCGAGCCGATCTCGAGCTTGACTAGGCTCGAGCTCGGCTTGTTTAACTTACATGGAGCTCGAGCTCGACTCGTTTCGAGCTCTATTTTCAAAGCTCGAGCTCGGCTCGTGAGAAGATATTCAAGCTTGAGCTCGGCTCGGTTACTATTTATCAATTATTTTTATATATTTTTTTCAATTATAGTTTTATGTATAAAATAATATATATTACTTAGTTATGTTTTTTTATTTTTTATAACATTATATATATATTAATTAATAATTATTAAATACATATTTTTAAAAATAAATGGCAGGCTCATTTTGGATTGCGAGCCGGCTCGAGCTCGATAACTGAAGCTCGGGTATAGGCTCGTTTATTAAACGAGCTTACTTTTAAGCTCGAGCTCGATTAAGCTCGGCTCGATCGAGCTTTTTAATGAACCGATATTGAGTGGCTTGCAAGCGGTTTGGCTCGTTTGCACCCCTATTTAATATGTTTATAATTTGATTATTATCTGCCAGCCCATTTGACTCGTTTGGATAAATAGGTGAATGAACTATGTTCGGTTACTTAATGTTAAGTGTGTACAGTTTAGAGTTATATTTTTTTTTTATTTTTTTTTAATGAATGGATATATAGGCTGTGTTTGAGTTATATTCTTTCTTCAATGCACTCTTTCAGGTCAGAAATTTTTGATCATATTCAATTTGACAATTGGGTCCTTGAAGGAATGGCACAAGCAATTAAACCTAGCTTGAAGCTTTACAAAGAGGTTAAGAAGTTAGGGTTTAAGATGTTTTTGCTAACCGGTCGAGCCGAGAACAAAAGGAGTATCACTATAAACAATTTGACAAAGGAGGGTTTTGAGAATTGGGATCGACTCATTTTGAGGTAAGAGTTAAAAACTGTACATTTATTTTTTTCGTTGTTGGAACTAATATACAAATTTGTTATAGAGGTGACGAAGATGATGGAAAAACCGCATTGGTATTTAAATCAGACAAAAGAAAAAAGATTACAGAAGAGGGATTTCGGATTATCGGAAACTCGGGTGATCAGTGGAGTGATTTAATAGGCTCATATGTATCTATGAGGTCATTCAAGCTTTCAAATCCTATGTATTTTATAGCTTGAGTGTTAGATTAATCTTTAACTATTACAATGGTAAGTTTTAGGGTTAGTTGTGTGATTATTGTATGAGTGTGTGTCAAGGTTGAGATCTCATTTTAAAGTGTAAAATTGTTGTGAATGAGTGAAACACATGCTTGTCACTGAACTTATTTTTGGTATATATGCAATAAACATTTGTGTTATTATTCTCTTTATGTAGTTTATGAGTAGGAAGTAGATAGTTCCGTGAGTTGTTATTTAAAAAAAAAAAGGGTTATACTATTGATTTCACAAATTATGATGATGCCCATTTGATATTATGATTTTTTTTGGTCATCCTGATATTATGTTTTTTATTTGATTAATTTGAAGTTAATGATGATTAATTTAAAATTAAAAAAAATGAAGCAATAGTCTAAACTTAATTTTACGATAATTGGTATTACCAATTTACCATAAGTAAATTCATTTAGGCCGGAACTAATAATTTGCCATAGTTTTTGTGTATTTATCGTCTAGCAATTGATGATGTAATTTACCTTAAATGAAAACATGATTAACAAACATGGCAGGTATGATTAGATGGTGACTAATGAGTAACATTATTACAAATGATCCTTTATGTCAAAAATTAAAATTTTGGCATGTGATATCCTTATTGCCTTTAAGCTTCTTTTAACTTTTAATCATACAAAATTGCCAACCGGTCAAAACCAATTCATACAAAATTACCAACCGGTTTATGGTGTCATATTATGGTCGTGCACTTGGAGTTCTGGCCAGGGGCGGACCTAACACAATGGCAGGGGTAGCACCCGCTACCCCTCAACTTTTCCGATGAAGTAGAAATTTTTGCATTCATTTTACGTTTTATGTCTTACGTTACCCCTGAAATTATATTATGCTACCCCTCAAACATCGACGGAACCAAGGGAATAGTTTAGATGAAAAGAACTTTGAGAAATTGGAATTTTTTTTATTGACAGAATGAAAATGAAGCACCGGAGGATTTCTCACACAATGAAGAAGACGACTTATTGGTTTATTGGGCCCACTCAATATATTATACATATTTATTTTGTCTTTTTCCTGAAAGTGCAAAGCATTAGTCACATAAACATTTAATAATAATAATAATATTATTATTATAGTTTTATAATTTTCTCTGTCCATTTATTTAATATAACATAAAAAAGATTATTGGTCTTTTAATTGTTTCGATTAACTTTTTTTATTTGATTTGTTTTAATTTGATTATAATTTATTTACATTTTAATAAGTTTTACACATGAGTTATGCTAATATATTTTTGTGTCGTTTCAATTTTATCGGATGTCAAATGAGTACCAAAAGCAAAAAAATCATTCTTGCATTATACTATATCGATTGTTAAAAAACTATTTAAATGCGAATGTAAAATCAAAATTCTATTGGACACTCGATAAAAAAAACCTAAGTTCTGTCACTGCCCTCAAATGTTTTTAAAAGCCCAACACCACACTCTCAAAGTTTTATTAAGAAGCACAAGTTAGATAAAAAGCCACAACTAGTTGATAATTAAAAACCCGCTATTTAATTAAAACACAGTAACCCGATTTAGATAAAAAAAAAGCCCAATATCATGAGGGTTTTGAAAACTGAACCGGGAAAAACTAAAGGACATAACACAACAACCAAAGAAATCAATGTTTGACCAATGACCATCTGATTTGACAATTTACTTCTTGTTGGTCCACCTCCTGCCACCGTGTCGATGTTGGTTTTGTCGGTTGCAACTGCAACCATTGGTCTATCGGTAATTAAGCTAGCATTGGTTTTACCAGTTGCAACGACAACCGTTGAAAGACGTTTCTCTAAATTGAAGCATATCAAGAAGGATTTACGTAATCGAATAGGTGAACAGTATTATGTTTTTTTAATGTACGGTTAAAAAAATTGTGCTACCCCTGGAATTATTGGCTAGATCCGCCACTGGTTCTGGCCACAACGATCTTCGTCCCCAATAGCCCCCCCCCCCCTCCCTGATATATTGTGTTCTAGAGAGGATTGGACATGGACGAATTCTTTTATAATCGTATCAGTTAGTTTGATAGTTGTCTTACAACCAACTGACATAAGCAGTTTCAATAATGCCTTTTCATTTTACTTTCGGTATTATCCTAATTTCAATGGTTAAAGTGTGAAATAGAAGGTCACTAGTTCAACTTATCTAGCGTAAAAATTAAACCGTTTAAAAAAAATAGTATTTCCTCTTTGACATGCCTAGGGAAACAAGATAATGATTGTATGGGTCCAATTGCATTGGTTGTGAGGTCTCTTTATTATCCAACAACCCCATAAATCTATATAGTAATTGTAACCTTGCAACACCCATATTAGAATTAGACATTTAGACCAAATAATTTTTTTCTTAAAAATAAAGTACAATTTATCTAAGATACGATTCAACATGACAACCCAATAAGATTAGTAGCTCTAAATTACATCAGATAATATGCCAACTTTTATATAACATAATTTTGTTTTGCAATTTCCTAGGTAATACTTTGCAGCACTTTAAACTAAAATATTACTAACCTAGAAAATTTTCAACATGCATCACTTTTGAGCGTTGATATAAAGGATGGCCTGGTCCGATTAATTTGGTTAAACGACTTTGAGCGTTGATGGATCAAGCTAATTTCAATTACTATATTTAATTTTATCTTGGATCATACTGTTGATTGAAAATATTTTAACAATTATGAGTCTCGGGAAGAGTGGGCCTGGGCGACTACACACCCCGTACATGGGCTAGTCCAGCCCCGAGTATAGGCATAAGCAAATTGAAGGAGTAAACCGCGGTTTTCGTCAATGTTGGTTTGTTCAAATGGGCGGTTTTAATCCAGTAGTTTCAAATTTGCTATTTTCGTCCCTGTGGTTTCATTTCACTTGCAATTAAACCCGAATTCACTAATCTCGTTAAGTCTGGTCGTTAAACCCATCTGTGCGTCCTTCACGTGAGGGGCAGTTTTGTCATTTTCTCCCCAAATAAACCCCAGTCCTAATTCGCAAGCCCCCTCACGTGAGGGGCTGGGGTGTATCTTGGAAAAAAAAAAGGGCAAAACTGCCCCTCACGTGAAGGACATGTTGATGGGTTTAACAATCAGACTTAACATGATTAATGAATTCGGGTTTAATTGCAAATGAAATGAAACCACGGGGACGAAAATCGCAAATTTGAAACTATTGAACTAAAACAACAGATTTGGACAAACCATAAGGACGAAAACCGCAGTTCACTCTTTTAAAGACATAGGTGACAAAACTCATAACCTAACCATTATGAGATCAGTTATTTCACTTTGGTTACTTTTATTGCTTTCATTATGTTTCAATTATTCTGTTTTTAACTTTTCAAATATCAACCACATTGGCTTCTAATATTTTTGTCAACCTCTTAAATACCCTTTTCATATCATCAATATTTTACTTAAACCACCCATGGAGGACACACACAAAACCATGCTAATGGTTGCATTAACATCATCTTCTTTAGCATTATTATTATTAATCACTTTCACCTTGATTTGCATTTGCAAAAGAAACCATTCAAGAAATGAATCATGGGATAACAAAGAATCAACCTTTGGAGTTGAAGACATGAAGATAATAAAGGAGGAGATGATCAAGTTTGAAGGTGGTGAAGATCTCACTTGTTTTGATGTATTGGATGCTCCTGGTGAAGTTATTGGTAAATCAAGTTTTGGGACTTTGTATAAGGCAAATTTGGTGACAAGTAATACAATTGTGGTGTTGAGATTCTTGAGACCAGCTTGTACTAGGAGGGTTCAAGATGTTATGCACGCGGTACGAGTTCTCGGGTCGGTTAGGCATCCTAACTTGGTTCCTCTTTGTGGGTTTTATGTTGGTCCTAGAGGTGAAAAGCTTATGGTTCATCCTTTCTATAGGAGGGGGAATCTTGCGGAGTTCGTTAGAGGTGATTCGCTCTTTTCTTTCGGTTTTCGGGTTGATGGGTTGTACTTGTTTATCTGAACATTACCCATATATTATTCGTGTCAAATACATTAACAATAACCAAATCAATCCTATCTAAATGAGTTGAATATGCTGACGGGCTATAATCTGATTGTAAATAGGTTAAATGAGTCATAAACCGGTTGCTGGATGTAAATGAGTTAAACGTGTGACTTTTATAAAAAGGAGTAAATTACACTTTTTGTCTTTTAGGTATATGCTAACCTGGAAGTTATGTTTCTTAAACAAAGGTAATTACAATTTGAAAAAGTAAATTTTGTTAACTTTTTTTACAAATATTTTGCCTTTACACAAAGAAAAAAGGTGTACTTTTCACAATATTTTACTATCAATTTTTCTTTCTTTTTTTACTTTATATATTATTTAACCGAGTCAAACGGATTACAAGTTGTAAAAAAATTATGAATGGGACACAAACAGGTTGGGGCTGCAAACTGAGTTAAACTGGTTATCAGGTTGACCGTATGATCTTACTTTTTTTAACCTTTTTATTTAAATTTTAAAATGGGCGATCATCAACTCATTTTATCTAAATGAATTGAACATACCAACAGGAACATGACATTTTTATTAAACGAGTTAGAAATAGCAACTCAAAACCTTATTTTATTTCCGTCGTGTTAGAAATGGTACATAAACCTCTAGCAATGTGGTACTTACTGATTCTTTTGTTGTACATAATAAAGTTAATAATTACTTTTAATTGGGCAGATGGAAATGGTGAGGCTCAGAAATGGAGTGTGATTTACAGAATATCAAGTGGCATTGCTAGAGGATTAAACCATCTCCATACAACCCTTCAAAAGCCAATCATCCATGGAAATCTAAAATCAAAAAACATACTTTTAGGTCGAAATCAGACGCCATTTGTATCTGATTTCGGCCTACATATGCTCTTAAATCCATCCACAATTCAAGAAATGATCGAAGATGCTGCGGTTGAAGGCTACAAGCCACCCGAGTTGATTAAAACAAATGATACAAGTGTTGAAACCGATATCTTCAACTTTGGAGTGATCTTGCTTGAATTACTTACGGGTAAAGAACCGAATGAGAAACCAAACCCTAATCAAGATTTTAATTCTAACTCAATATTGGATCATCGAATATTCGGTCCAGTTGACGAAGAAGACATTTTGAAATTGTATCGTCTTGCAATGGCTTGTTGCTCGCCATTGCCTTCTTTTAGGCCCGACATAAAGTACATTTGCAAGAAGCTGCAAGAAATCGAATCATGATGACCAAAATCGATCATGGTTGTGTTAAACGTTAAGATGATTCTTCCGAAAAAAATAGCAGCTAATGCCTTATACTAGTATGTTTTTAAGAGCACGGTTTAGGATCGTTTTCTACGATTTAAAGTTATGATAATTATATTAATTTTAGCTGGTATATAAAATAATAGATGTTACTATACACCAAGTAAACATTAAGTAACAAACAGCTTACAAAACAATAAAATCAAGTACCAATAAACTTTCATTACTAATTGAAAAAAAAAGGAAACCTTACCGTCGAGTAGTCGAGCAGCCAATAATCCTAAATGAAAGTCTTCCACCTAAGAGACTTGCAAACCGCAAAAGTCTTGAATCGCATAGTCTATGGCATCCGTAATGATGAACATAAATCGAATAAAACTAAAACAGTTTCCAGCCGCTTTTGCTGCTTCCATTTGATCAAGTCTGTGATACAGTAATTAGGCGTGTAAACGAGCCGAACAAACACGAACGTGGGTGTGTTCGTCAATTTAACTTTAACCTCACATGAACACAAACACATAATCGACAAATGCTTGTGTTCATGTTCGTGTCCATTCATATTCGTTCGTTGAAAACCTAAAGAAGCATGAACAAAAACAAACTTAAACGAAAATAACAGAACATAAGCTAACGCAAACGAACATAATTGACCAAACATAACCAAGTATATATGTATGTATATATGCATAAAATTTAAACAAGCATAAATGAACATAAATGAACCAACATAAACGAACAAACAAAACGTGTGTTCGTTTAATTAAATGAACATTTTTTTTCATGAACATAAACGAACTTCCAGTCAAACAGTTCATGAGTGTTCAGTTCGTTTACAGGCCTAACAGTAATCAAGGCAGCATTTGTGCAGCTATATGGTCAAAGAAAACAGTGTTTATTTGATTAGTATCAACACAAAAAAAAAAAAAATCTGAAGTAGCAAACTGAAATTACACAGAAGCAGTTTGATATAATATCAGCAACAGTTAAAGATTATTCACATTCTGATCAATTGTTCAATGCCACAGCAGCGTTTTACGAAGATAAAGTTCTAATCAGTAGCAAATGGAACAACTTGATTTTTTGCATTACACTTATCAAAGATTTTTAGTAAAAGAGCAAGAAATGAGTAATTGAATCATTATACTCACAAGTTTCAACAAGCATATTAAACTCTCAAAAGACTACAAAACAAACTAAAACAGTTCATCAAGCATTGAGTCATTACATCAAACAGCTAAGTAGCTAACATGCATATATCAGAACTTATTAAAGCTAAACCTCAACGCACTTTGTAACCGGTCAGAATGAAGCTAAACACTGGATATAAGGATGAATTTCCCTGCGCCCATGCCTTCCAAGCTCAAAGTCGGTGGTCATATAAGTTAACCACTTAAAACTCTTTTCCAGAACATCGTACCTTATGATCGCCCTATCAAGTTTCAGCAACAGGAATGTATCTTCTTCCTTTTCACCTCTAACAACATCAATTACCTTAAAATTGAAATAACGGGCATGTGGGAAGCTCAGGATCATGCGAGGATAACCATCCAAATCATCATCATCTACCCGGTACTTGACAACCCACCCTGAATGATCCCCTAACATCTCATACACAGTCAGATGGATAGAGGATTCATGACTGGTGGTTTTCACCATATGCAAATGGCCTCGGGATTCCCCAAAGTACCTTGGGAGATGCAACTGCACCGGCAATGGTAATGGCAAGTTTTGCAGCTGTTCTAAGTTGAGATCGAAATATAATGGATTATGACCAAATGGATCCCAGTATATCGCTCCGTTCCAGTAAACTCCACTTCCGAAGGGCACGTAAAATTCCTCAGAGAAAGAACTGTTTACAGTCTTCCATTTCCCCGTCTCGGAATAATATATATGAATAACAAATATACCTGCATTACCAAGAATACAAACAACTTTGTAACGGGGACAAGTTGTTTGATGAAACGCGAGCCCCATGAAACGGATCGTTTTATGAGCATCGCCATCTCCAGGGACCGAAGGGATGATCGCAAACTGCTTGGTGGTGGGATTGAATACGTAGTACTTATGATCACGTATATGACCTCGATCACTACAACAAAGAAGCAAACCGTTACAAGATTGAACGATTTTGATACCGTTTAGATCAGGGCAGAAATCAAGACCGCGGAAAGGAGGAGGGCTTCGGTCTTCAATGTCATACGGGACGTACTTGTTGTGGACAAAAAGACCAGGAGAGATCGGAAGTTTGTCGTACCGGAGGGTGAAACTCCGGTGACCTAGAAGCCACCACCAGTGTTTCGATACAGATTTGAACTGCAGGATGGAGGTAACAGGGAGCCGGTGAAGGATTTCGGTTAAAAGGTCATCGTTGGAACCGATCCGTTCTGCAGACGAAGTCAACTGATGATCAGAATCTGTTGCGGTTTCCTTCGGGTGGTAGTTTTTTAGGGCGTTTTGGGTTTTCCTGATTTTGGCTCTGGTACTTACCATTGTAGAATTGGTGGAGGCCAAACGGAAGTGGTGTGAATTTTAATGGCGCAAGACTGCGATGAAAGCTGGTGAAACGGGCTTTCGATGTAAGCTTTCGATTAAAAATCATTTGATGTGAAAACTCATTTATAAGTCGAAAGAGGAAAGAAATCTCAGTGATAGTGGTCTGTTACAAGATTATGTAATATTGTATAATCAGATTCAGATATTGTGGATGAACCAAAACAGACATTAATATTAATTGTTAGCAGTCGGTGGCCCATTGGCAGAGACAAAGCCCCTTAAACACCTAAAGGTCCTGGGTTTGTGTCCCCGGAAGTAAAAGAAACCCGCCTTTCAAAAAAGAATATATTTATTGCTAGCATATAAATTCATAGTGACAATTTACTTTCCATTAACTATAATACATTTTTTTATTAAGCTGTTCATTGATTAATTCTAATTAATTCACCTACAGTTCAGTATATCAGATATTTTTATAATATAACCTTTAACAAAAAAATAACATTTATATCATTAAAGAAGTAAAAAAAACTAAGACTTTTTGAGGAATTCACCAATAAGTCCTTTGACTACATGTTTGACTGATTAAATCTCCAGACTTTGTAAACTAACAAAACAAAACTTTTTATAAATGTTGGAGACTTAAGTGAATCACATATAAGAACCATTTTGCTGTTTTTATAAAAGTTGAAAGATTTAGGATTGCAAAAGGCAAAGACTTTTGAAAATAGAAACAAACAAAATCCAAGGACTTCATCCTAAAGTTTCTTAAAGTTAAGGGATCTAATCATGCAAAAACAAAGTACGAATAGGCCTGTAAACGAACCGAAAGTTCAATTAACTGTCCATAAACGGTTCAGTGGAAGTTCGTTTATGTTTGTTCATTTAATAAACAAAGAACATGAACAAAAAGTTTGTGTTCATTTAATTAAATGAATGAACATGAATACATGTTTCATTCATTCATTTATGTCTGTTTATGTCCAATCATGTTCGTTTACATATTAGTCGAAAACATATGAATATTATTTGTATTTTACAAATTATATCACCTTAATATGTTTTATATTTGTTCGTCTGTATTCATTTATGTATGTTTCTATTCATTACGTGAGTTCATATACGTTTATTTGTTTTTGTTTATCTTTGTTCAATTATGTTCGTGACATATTCGTTTAGATTTTAAATGAACAGTCGTAAACGAACACGAACATGTTCATTTATTAAACGAACGAACACGAACACAAATATGTGTACGATTAAGTGTTCGTGTTCGTTTACAGGCCTAACTACGGATACTTGCACACAAATTTAGCAAAAGCTTACCAATATTTGGGAGTTACAATTCACCAAGTGATAAACTCAAGAGAGGTGACTCATCCTCACCAGAAGGCAAAGATTCAGCCATAGTTGCGGTTGGATCAGGGTCCTCTATGTCATTATGGGTATCAACGGTTTGACCATCATCCAGTTATTACATTGGCTTGAGAAAACAGAGGAGTAGCGTTTTCCCAACGATTCTTGACAGACAAAAACCTAATCAAGATTAACATAAACCGGATGAGACACTATACTTTCAGAAAACTTTACTCCTCTCTTTTCTCAAGCAAATGTAAAAAGCGGATTGACATCCAAGCTTTACTAACACTCACTACTCGGATTAACACAAGCCTAATCAGGATTAAACGCGTATTTGTAAATAATGACTTATTAACCATACCAGAAGATTCTTGGGCCTTTGTTAGAACTGATGAATAATGCATCGTATAGCTTTCTCAATTGATTCTATTCTAAAGGTAATGTTTCAAAAATGTCACTGTTCTCTGCATCATTTGCAAAATGATATAAAGCCTTGACTGAAGACGTGCACGTCACTGGAACCTTAATGCAATCATTCACCACATCCCACAACTATTGCTGACTTGTGCATCATCTGGCAATCGCATTATGATCTAACAGTAAAATGAAAAATGGTTAACGTTTGGAACAGAAACATTTGAAAAAGTACTAATAGAAAAAAAAATTAAAATACAAAACCCTTGCTTTATGAACATAACTATTATAAGATATAAGAGTAGTTTCTTTATCAAGCACAACATTCCATGTAAAAATTTATTATGTTTCAAGATGATTTAGTACAAAATAACTCCAAGTTGTTTAGATACACCATTGAAGAAAGTTATGCTCCAAATAGTTAAATGATATTACAACCAGCAGTGTTGGAAAAATCGGATTTAATCGCCAACTAATCATTGCTAATTGTTCCTAATCAGTCCTAATTCCGGCCAATTCCAACAATTTCAAAATGTGTGTGTGTATATGTAACCGGAATTACATATAAAACAGAAAATTGCATATAAAAATTCGAATCCGATTGATGGCTAGTGAGTTGTAGAACAGTGACAAGCAGCCAGTAATCATTAACTTAAGTGGTTTAAATATTAAAACCTAAGGGCGCGTTCGTTTGACAGAATTCGTGGGAATTCAAAAAAATTGGAATTAAAATCCCATGACATCGCGTGTTCGTTTCGTTGGAATTGGAATCTTAATTCCATTTTGATGTGTCCGGTTGTTAAAGAATTGGAATTGGAATTCAATTCCTTCAAATTCCTTGAAATAAAGGGATTCCAAATCCTTCTAAAATGTGGAGGATTTCAAGTGAATTCATTAGAATCTTTTCTCGAGATTTTTTTTTAACGAGGACAACAAATAAAACATTTTAGTTTTTTTACCTTTTTTGTTTTTGATATATATTTTGAGTTATGAATTTATTATTATTATTTTTGAATATTTTTTTGAAGGGTTTTTTATCTTAATAGAAAACCCCTAAAAAATAATAAAAAAAATCATAACGCAAAATATAAATAAAAAACAAAAAATCTTAAAAATCTAAAATGTTTCTGCTGTTATCCTCACTAAAAAAAAACAATTCCAATTCGTCTGGGTGATAGATTCCAATTCATTTGTCAAACGAACACATCAAGAACGGAATTGGATTTCAATTCCTTCCAATTCCTATTGGAATGTTCAGATTCCAAATCCAATTCCAAATCCTATGCAAATTCCAATTCTAATTCCATTCCATTATGTGAAACGAACGCGTCCTAAGTGTTTAAATTGAATGAACTTGTAAATGTCACAATCATATATTATATTCCAAAAACTAATAAGCACATCATCCTAGCAAGCAAGGTACTACTTTCATTCAATCTCAAAGCATATGGCAACTATACTATAAATGATAATGATAATAATAATAATAATAATAATAATAAATAATATATACAAACAAACACCTCCGAAATAATGAATCTGACACGCGGCGATGGTTCTATTGGCAGGTGAAAAAAGGTTGATTGATACTGCGGTGGATGTTGAAGTTAGGGTTTTAGCGAAGAATTGAAAGCTTCACCTCCATGTCTATGGCGGAAGCGGGAATAATGGCCCAAATAGTTAACAACCTAAATGAAGCGAATTATTGATTTTACTAGATAGTCAATATTTTACATTGATTTTGAATATGGAATGATAGAGATAAGTTTTGGGAAAATTACGTGTGAAAACAAGGTAAAAGGCATTAAAGGACTAATACATTTATTGATTTTCTTTCTTCATATACAAGACACATGTCACATTTCTTCATCATTTTAAAACGTCAATAATTTTTTTTACGACGTTTTTATTGAAAAACAAATTCACCATAATAACGAGTGTCTTTTTATCTTTTATATGAGTACCGTATTGTTATATAAAATTTAAAAAAATTAGTGGGTTTTTTACGTATTGTGTTTTACAAAATTGTGTTATACAATTGTATTTATCATTGTGTTTTTTTTCATAGTGTTTTTTTTCATTGTGTTTTTTACATTGTGTTATACAATTGTGTTTTTATCGTTGTGTTTTTTTTTTCATAGTGTTTTTTTCCATTGTGTTTTTTACATTGTGTTTTTTAAATTGTGTTTTTCATAGTGTTTTCCATTGTGTTTTTTTCGGCGGCCCCCTGACTTTTTTCGGCGACTTTTCGGTGAATTTTCCGGCGATTTTTCCGGTGAAATTTCTCGGGGATTGTTTTCCGGTGACTTTTTTTCGGCGACTTTTCGGTGAATTTCCCGGCGATTTTTCCGGTGAAATTTCTCGGGGATTGTTTTCCGGTGACTTTTTTTTAGCGACTTTTCGGTGAATTTTCCGGCGATTTTTCCGGTGAAATTTCTCGGGGATTGTTTTCCGGTGACTTTCCGACGACTTTTCCGGTGAAGTTTCCCGACTAAATTTCCATAGACTTTTCTGGTGAGGTGGTGGCGGTGGGTGACGGTTGTGGTGGCGGTGGGCGGTGGAGTGGTGGTGGTTGTAGGAGATGAGTGAAGATGTAAGTGGGTTTTAGGTAAGTGGATTATTGAAATTAGTTTAAGTGGGTTTTGAGATTAAAGTAAGTGGGTTTTGAGATTAAAGTGTTAAGACTAAAATACCCTCCTTCCTAGCCTTCTTAGGAAAATCAAACTTCTTATTTTAACCTAACCCTGGTTACTGAAACGTATTTGTTCATAACGATCTACGACTAACAGAATCTTAACGTCGTTAGTTTCAGGTCGCAGGAAAAATGTTTTTGGCCAGAAAACTCAACATTTACGTCCCAAACATCTTGGTAATGGTGTATCGGACATTTAGGAGCCTTTTTCTAGTAAAAGCCCCAATTATTGAGGTTGCCGGAAACCCTAGAACCATCTTCGGAATCAGTTGATGGTGCTCAAGTGGTGGTAGTTGGTTAGCGGTGAGTCAATTGGCGGTGGGTGCGGTGTTCAGGTGGTGTTTTCCGGCAACAAATTTGAATTTTCTGGCCAAAAATGTTTCTCGGCAACCTGAAACTAACGGCGTTAGGATTTTGTTAGTCATGGACCATTAGGTACAAATACTTTAAAAGTTGGGACCATCAGTAGCCAATTCATTATTTGGGACCAACAATGACCAAAAGGCAATAGTTGGGATCATTAAAAACCAATATACCATTTTATTATTATTATTATTATTATTATTATTATGAGGAAATTGGATTTTAATAATCCCACCGAACTGAAGGTTGTTGGCCGATAATAATCTCAACTAAGTTTATTTTTACTGGTGTTCCCAAATTAAAAAAAAATTGGCTCTTAGTGGTTCTCTGTTAAAAAAACTTAACGGCATTAAGTTTTTATCGAATTTCAAACTGACTTTTTAGGGATTTTGATAAGAAGGATGATATGGGTTGATTGATATAAAACTTGGCTCGAAATTATGCTCCAAACAGCTTAATTAGTACTTTAAATCGGGTATTTGAACTTACAATTAGCAAAAATTAAGTTGTTTGGAGCCTTATTTCGAGCCAAGTTTTATATCAATCGGCACGTATCATCATTTTTATCAAAAACCTTAAAATTTTATTTTAAAATTCGGAAAAAACTTAACGCCGTTAAGTTTTTATTAACGGGGGACTATTGTGAGCCATTTTTTAAAAAATTTGGGACCATCAGTGAGAATAAACTAAGTTGGGATTATTGTCTGTCAATAGCATTTAGTTGGGTTTATTAAAATTCAATCTGCCTAGATTTTCACATATAGACTTCACATAAGTAAATATGCATTCTCTTAAAGTATAAAACCAAAATTATATTTAATTATTGACATTTTCATAATTCACAATATACAAATGGTATAATATTCAAATAATTTATATTTTTTTTTTGTTCTTATTCTTATCGACCAAAATCAAATAATTATTATGCTTGAATTAAACTTATTTATGTAAAATTAGCCATTCTTATAAATATGCCATTAAAAATCATTAAAATATATAATATACACACATATATAATATATATGTTACGTTTTCTTTATTTTCCATTCGTGTGTAGCACGGGTAACTATGTTGTTTATTTTTGCGTACCTGGGTGATGAATTCGACCAAATATTTAAACCTGTGATCTTGATTTCAATCTTCATAAATAATAAGCAGCCTAGATTAATCTTTGAATCGTGTGAGAATTTTCAGATAAACCTATTTCGCCGGTTACACGCGATTGATTTATCAGATAAGACAGAGATTTCTCTTAATTGGAATTGGATTTGTAAGTTTCTGTAAGTGCCATGAAGAACAGAACATGATAACTGACGTTATGTTCTTACTTTTCGATCTATCGAAAACTCCTCTGTATGTGGCCTCCATCATATTAAATAAAATTGATGTAATTGGGTTTAACCCAAAACCCAACTAATTAATAGCCCACTGATAATAATAACTTAAGGCCCATGTTATTATTCAATTAACAAAGTCTAAATAATAAGACCCAAATAACATCTAGAATTAAATCGAGCACACACTCTCGCGTCACCCAACTCGTTTAATATCTAACGTTATTTACTTGATCGACAAGCTAATCCAATATACTAAAATACACATTGATACACTAAAATTACCAACAATCCTCCCCCATTTTAGTGATATCCATGATTAGCTTAAATATTCTCACATAAACTCAAACGTATGCATAAATGAAATGTCGTGACGATTGAATTTCATCTTAGTATATTACACATTCCAAATATTCAAATATCAGGGTGTCGCCACGGATTGAACCCTTGCTATTCATAGTGAATACTCGAAGATAATACACACATACGTTTATAAATCCAAATTCCACTTGACACAATATTTTACCAGCCTATGTCTCAATCCTTCAAAGAATATATCAAAGCTCAAGTCCAAAGCTTCTTGAAGCGGCTAAACTTCATATTCTTATAGGTAGTTCATTAATCTTGCACCCACACTACAATTTTTCAATGAACTATTAAGAAGCTATACTTCAATACCTTGGGATGATACTACTAATGTGTTCCAATTTCTAGATGTTAAGCTTTCCACATTGAATTCAGCATCTAATATCATATTAGATAGGAATTGGGTATCTTAACATAAGAACTTTTATATGGACTTTAAACCCATCCCTATAGCTGATTTATTCACGAGATCTCTTCCTAACTCTTTAGTTAGATCATCAGCCAAATTATACTCAGATATCACAACGTGCCTGATGAATCATGCTATGTATAATATATATAACCGTCTAAACTTTCCATTATACAGCTGACTATAACTCAAAGTCGGCACTATCACACCTGATAGAGTTTGGTGATATCGTTTTAACCACAATGGAATTTCATAATTCCAGATTCATAGCCATTCAGCCCCTTTTATCAATTGCTACAAATGCTATAAACTCGCATTACATTGTCAATCGATGCAAATTCATTCATTAATTATCTAAGAAATGAAACATTCCCCAATAGAGAATACACATCCACTTAGTTATACAACTTGCACCAAAGTACCCTTCTAGAATTGAAGGAAAACTTAAACAAACCATAATTCATAGTTCATTCCTATAGGTTAACCAAACAAGACAAAGGAATGGTAACGATCTATTTCATTCACTTGTCCATTCCATTACTTTTCTCATTCCATTTCCCATTCATTCCATTACCTCCAACCAAACATATTTTTCTCTGTTGTTCAATTAAATATATAATACTTTTGTATACATTTATCATTATAGTTTTCTCTCTCTTCAACTCACAACCAATTCAACAAACATTAAAAAATAAATAGAGGCAAACAAATTTTTCAAAATTTGTAAAAAATCACAACATTTTCTTTCTCCGTCCTGTAATTTACAAATTCCTAAAACATAATGATGCTTTACTGTTGTTATCTTGACTTCTGACATTTAAAATTTTTTTCTCCTAAACCAATTATTCAATTTAATGATGACTATGACGACCCAAATCTGAACTGTTAGAAAAACTACAAGGGCAGGTGGGGTCCTATTAATTAAAAGAAAATTTAATCTATTTGATCATGGCGGAGTGGACTACTCGTTAGAGTCTCTTACTCGAGAAAAAGTCTATGGAAAAGATGATTGTGATGATTACCTGGTGGGTTTTGTTAAGCTAGCTTTCAGAATTCCTCGGTCCTGAAACAAAGGTGTTAGGAACAAAGCGGGGAACCGGAAGCGACAACACACAGGCACAAACGACAAACACGCAGAGATAGAAAATAAACAAACACGACACAAGAATTTCATGTGGTTCGGTCCCAGCGAGGGACCTACATCCACGGCTGCAGCTAGGTTATTTCATTATTGATGCTACAAAGCCACAAATTACAATTACAATAAATAACTCCAATGAGTCTTATTATAGGATTTTAATTTTAGTGTGCAACCACAGTGGTATCATTCGAGGCATTGTCAAACGATACAAAAAATATTGCATCATGTTTGAACTACGTTATCTATAGTTATAAATAAATTATTTATAGTATGCGGATACCCAAAAGTTTCTGGCTTAATCGTACGCTTCATCTTTTACCATGTATTGAGATTTATCCTGAGCGGTGATGCAAAATTATGTTTTAGTACACCGTGTGGAGCCAACCAAACATTGCAAGATAGATTCACACCCGGTTTTTTACAACAACCAATTTTGGATCGGGTTTTAGGACAAAATGCTATACCCTATTAATAACCGGTGGGTAGGGTCGGAGTTAGAACAAGTTACACAATACCCGGTTATAGGTCATACCTGGTTACGGGTTTTTTTCGGGTCTGGTACCGTACCCGGTTTTACGTGCTCAGCTGACAGGAACCATGAATTAATTAGTTTGGTTGAAGAGTTATTGGGCTCCCAATCAAACAAATTGGGCTGCAACAATAAGACTGCTTCAAGCCTTTTTTTTTTTTTTTGTATCATAGATCAACAAATTGGGCTTCCAATGAATGTTAGTGAACTTTTTTGAACCAATTTTGACGGAAGGAGTGAAGGCTTGAGTATTAAACATTGTCATAGTAGGAAATTCAGTGTTGGTACTTTTTAGAAATTGTATGTAATATATAATATTTATTCATCTGTTGATGTTTTTGAAGTCGTTCGTCCTGGTCTCCTTGAATATTGTACGTATGTATGCTTTCAATGTTAATGTTCTTGTGACATAATTATTGTTTCCAACCACTGATCGAGTGTACGTGTAATATGTTCATATCCTAAGGAAAAGAAATATACAAAACAACAATAAATACTATGAAATGAAGATAAACATATTATGTTATTTAAGATTTGAAGAAAGCATTTCTCTCCAATGTTCAGGTGGGTGTCTTGTTCTTTTTGGCGGCAGTCGTCGCTACTGTGAGGTCTAGAATAAGTTCCCTCATTAACGGCCTAGAGTGAGGGCTTTTTTGCACGCATGAGAGCGCAGCCTGGACAAGTAAATCCACTTGCTCAGCAACTTGTTCGTCAGGCGGAGGAAGGCGTTGATCTAGAAGTTCAGTCTCAGATATGCCTTTCGTGTCTTTTAACAATGTAAGGAGATCCCCTGGATGCTTACCCATTATAACTTCTAGTGTTAATACGCCAAAGCTGTAAACATCACACTTCTCATTCACTTCCATCGTGTATGCAAGTTCTGAAAAAAAAAGGAGAAATTAATTCAGCATCTTGTGTATACAACTAGTAGTTAAAAGGTTGATTTGTACCTGGAGCAATGTAACCAAATGTTCCGGCAAAAGAAGTCCAGTTGGATGAATCTGGCTTTAATAGCCTTGCGGTGCCGAAGTCAGACACATGAGCAACCCAATCGGAATCGAATAATACATTGTTACTTGATAGGTCCCTATGGATGACTGGCTGTGAACAATCATTGTGCATATAGGATAAGGCCTTGGCAATACTTTTAACAGCCATTACTCGTTTTTTCCAATCAAATTCAATGGCTTGTTCCTTGTGATTCAATACGCTTCTTAAGCTCCCCCCTGACAAGAACTCATACACCAAAAACGAGTAACGTGAATGTGAACAATATCCGTAGAGTTTGACGATGTTTTGATGGCGTATTTCTGTCAATGCTCGGATCTCATTTTCAAAACTCTTTAGATTTTGCACCTCACCGTCTTCTGCTGCATGAATTCTTTTCACGGCAAAAACTTCAGATGACAATTGTGCTTTATAAACAGTTCCATATCCACCAACCCCAACAATATACTTCGAGTCAAAGTCCTCCAAGGCTTCCATGATTCTCTCAAACACCATTTTCCCATCATAGTTCCAAATGGTAAATGGTTTTGCTCGTGTCTCTCGTGGCCTAATGCTTACAACATTCGGGCTTCTTTTATGGTGATAGCTTAACATGACAACAGTAAAAACCACGAGCAACAAGAATCCCAATGTAGGAAGTATGATCAGAACAACAATCGAAACCTTCTTTTTATTACCTTGGTTCCTTGGTTGGCTGGGACATACTAGCCCTGTGTTATTTCCACATAACCCCTTGTTGTGTCCAAGGGCCTCCATTGGAGCATCTTCAAATGCTTTCATCTTTGGAAGTGGGGCCTTCTAGCTGATTAAAAGATACATCAACTGTGGTTAAACTTAACATCTCAGTGAAACTTGAAGGAATAGAGCCTGTGAGGTTATTGTGAGAGAGGTTCAACATTTGAACAACCGCCAAACCCCCAAGCTGTGGCGGTATTCTCCCAGTCAAATTATTTTCACTTAGATCAAGGGATTCTAACTTTTCCAACTTGGAAATTTGTACAGGAATAGCTCCCTCAAGTTTATTACCACTTAAGTTCAAGTTCCTTAACTTTAAGCATTCTCCTAAATTTTCATCAATTGGCCCCGTAAGAGAATTTTGTGCTAAGTTAAGTTCTTCTAAGTTATTCAAATTACCCAACTCCGAAGGAATTGCACCTGATAGCTTATTGTCATCCAAGTACAAGTTCACTAGTGAGCTTAATCTTTCAAGGCTAGTTGGGATTTCACCAACCAAGTGATTTGATGAAAGATTTAGCCGGACTAATCTTGTTGCTCCACCTAGCTCTGAGGTATTTTTCCAGACAAGTTACTGTTGGATATCTTTAAGCTAGTTAAATTAGGACATGATCCCCAATTGCTAGACACCTCACCATAGAACTTATTGTAACTCAAATCTATATAATCCAACTCCGGATATATCCCAAAATCTTGGGAGATGTTTCCGGTCAATTGGTTATTTTCAAGGCGTACTCTAAATAGGCTGCTACAGTTTTTCAAGCTCTTTGGTACATAGCCGGAGAAGTGATTGTAGCTCACTGTGAAATGTGTAAGAAGACCGGAGATACAGATGTCGTTTGGTAAAGGACCATAGAGCATGTTGTTAGACACTGCGAACATTTCCATCTTAGTTAGATTCATATCTAGGGGAATGGAGCCTACAAGATTATTCATGAACAGGCTCAAAGCAACAAGGGGTGTTCTCCTTCCTAATTCTGGGGGGTATGAAGCCACTGAATTTGTTATCACCTAAGTGCAACTCTGTAAGCTGAGTGTAATTTGCAAAATATTTAGGGATCGACCCAGATATGAGGTTATCACTAAAGTACATCCTTCCTAGCCTACTGAAATTTTGGAAAGTAATTGGAATGGTACCTGTGATAAGGTTCTTGCCAATCTCAAGATCCATCAGATCCCGAGCCCCAGCTAGTTCGGATGGAATGGTCCCAGAAAGTTGATTATCATACAGGTAAAGGAAATAGAGAAAGGTTAAATTTCCTATTGAGGAAGGAATGGCTCCAGTAAGATTATTGGAAGAGAAGTCAATGTTTTGGACCAAACTCAGTTTCCCAATTTCTGGAGGGATGGGTCCCTCAAGCTGATTGTCATGTAAGTAGAGGAAAACTACTTGTTTGAGGTTACATATACTATTTGGGATATGACCATTAAGATGGTTACTATACAACTGGAGGGAACTTAAGTTTTTGAGGTTCCCTATGCTATTTGGGATATTACCACTAAGTTGGTTACTATACAAATTAAGGGAACTTTAATCTTGTGAGGTTACCTATGCTATTTGGGATATTACCACTAAGTTGGTTACTATACAAATTAAGGGAACTTAATCTTGTGAGGTTACCTATGCTATATGGAATATGACCAGTAAGACTGTTAGTGGTAAAATAAAGCACATCCAAATATCTTAGCCTTCCTATCTCCGATGGAATTTTCCCTGAGAAGTTGTTAGTGGCCAGGGCTAAATATCTGAGATTAGACATGTTACCAATGCTGGAAGGAATGGAGCCATACAGCAAGTTAAATGAAAGATCAAAAGTTTCAAGATTCCGTAGTGCCCATGTATCAAGATTATCAAGTGTACCTGTTAAGTTTACATTTTGAACTCTGATGCTTGTTACAACACTTTCTATAGCTCCAGTACCATTGCTGCAATCGATTCCTGTCCAGTTATTATGGCATGGGTTGCTTCCAACCCACGATGAGAGAGCTGATTGGCTTTGTTTATCAAGGCTGGCTTTCCATTTTAAAAGGGCAGATGCTACAGTTGTTGGTGTAGCGGTTGCAAGTGTAGGAACACACAAAAGATTATAACAAGAGAACAATAATACAACCGTAATGGAGAGAGACATGAAAGATCGTAAAACTGGGTGGTTACAAAATGGCATATCTCTCATTTTAAGGAAGCAAAAGATCCAAGTGTAAGATGTATGACAGACAAAAAAAAAAGTTGAGATTTGTAACCACAAAAGACTTGCTTTACTAATCAAGAATGCATGCTACTTATAGAAAATTAAATTACATATTGCCTCCCTAATGACCTATCACTTCATCATGATAACCCTCTATATTGAGTTGTTGTCAATTGCATCACCAAGTTGTAGAATTACAGAAGCTTTGGACACAGTAACATACTCTTCATCAATTCTCAAGCTTTCATGGTTTCAGAATATGAATTTTTATTTTATTTTTTTGAGTTAAGTGGTTTAGATAAATTGTAATAGGTATTAGGTACATGACATGATTTGTTTTAGGAACTAATGTCATGAATTTCTATCTAACATACATGATTTGCTTTTTTTCTCTGTCGGTGCCAAGGGAGGTGGGGCGGTGTTCCCACCGGTACCAAGGCGGCATTGCGTCCCTTCTGCTCTCACTCTGTCCACCCTTATATACAGAGGGTTATGTTATATGTTAAAAACAAATTGTCACCCTAAAACACAATGTTGTAAAAATCCAAATTTTGAGAACATATAAAAATGATAATAAATAAATACTAATCAATAATGATTCATGACGTTGTAATAACTGTCTAGAGGATAACTTCTTTTATTTTCAGAAATTTATCGATCCACAAATGAAACACTGACAGATGTACCTGACTTGTTCTTTATTTTTTGTTATCTTATCTTGACCTAACTATAAAATTCTTGCTCCCGATACAAACACATTTTTCTTAAATGACATGACTAGGAAAACGTTGAACGCTTATACATATTCTTTTGATCATATTACGACTTTCTTTTTTAGGTTGCTACATCAGACATACAAGTATTGTACCAAAACTGTAAAGACCAGTACCGACTGACTTTCCATTACATTTTCACCGTAGCATGCTAGTTGAGTACCACTAGTTTAATTAGAACGGAATTTAATCTACTCCTTATTCCAAGTCTTCTCTTTGGACTTTATGTAAAAAATGAGATTGTGATATAGCCTTAACCTAAATTAGCCAAATCACTAAAATATGGAATCAAGTCTAGCTTAAACACACTGTACACAAAAATTAAGTTTGTTTAATAAACCTGCCCAAGCCACAGCTTCGCTTATCGAGCTTGAGTGTATGAG